>NC_133772.1:98311382-98448495 GCF_003597395.2 Chelonoidis abingdonii | reverse complement strand
GTGTAGCGCAGCTTAGCTGACCTCCGCTTCCTAGCTACTCGTTTCTTGTGTAACAGTTATACAGTTATATCCTTATACGTTTTTTCTTAATAGTTGTTTAATGATAGTTGTGGGTCGGGAGTAGCCCCTTCCCTCAACGTCCGGAGCCCATGCCGGTCCACCGTTCTTTGGTCCGTGCTTGGCGGCCTCGGCCGTTGCTGACAGAGATCCACAACCTCCTGTTTACGGTGCCTCGGAGGGATCGCATTTCGCAGATAGTGCCCATTTGCACGGCGGGTTAAGCTGAAAACAACATGAGCGGCACTTTCATTTCCCTCCACCTTCGCAAACGCGGCTATTGGTGGCCAGAAAGCGCCTCCTCGACCGGACCCCGCTGGCGCCGGCCGTTGCTGGCACCGAAGTCGATCGCACCGCTCCATCTCTCTACTTGAGGGAAGCCCCGGATCCTGCCTGCCGTGCCGACAGCTCCCGCGGGGGCCCAACGGCCCCATGGTGAACTCCTCTCCTGCTGCTTCTGTGCCAACTGCACCGGAGCCAGAGAGCTCGTTTTTAAGTCGTGACGCCCACACCAACACCTGCAGAGACACTGAGGACGCCTGGGCACCCTTGATTCCGGTGGGGTACCGTGACTGGGTGACGGCGCCTTGTCGTTACATTCCAGTGTGTCCTGGTGCTCATCCCCCGGCAGGATTGCGCCCGTGATTGGATCTGGGTTCGGTATCGGCGTGCTTGGTGCTTCGGGTGGCCTGCGGCAACCTGGCAGGTGCCGATGCTCCAGTCGGACCTGCGTGATCTAAGTTGGACTCACCCTGGCCACCGCTACCGCCGCAGCACGACAACGTCTAGGGCACCGTTTGATCCCTTATAGGGCAAGTGGTTGGGTCCCACATAGGGCCGTCGAATCTGGTGCCTGGCCGCTCCCGGGCAGCGCCCGTTCTTGAGCTTCTTCTTGCTGTTTTCCGTACCAACCTGCACCGCAGCCAGTGAGTTGTCTAGTCGGAGGTCTGACCCAGTCTCACAGCAGCCTCTCACTTAAGAGCTTCTGGCGACCGTTCTATTTCCTGCCATCCGGGCTAACACGGTCAACTACGAGTCAACACCGTCTGATCCCAGGGAGTCCGCCAGGGCCGATCGAATCGGTGCCTTGTACTGCTCCCCGGGCCATGCCGGCTTTGGAGGGGGGTTGAGCTTCCTGTCTGCTCTTCCATCCAACGGCACGCAGCCAGAGAGCTCATTCTAACTCGGATCGCCGCAGCGACTCCTTGCCGGCCCGACAACGTCGGCACTGTCGATCCCGGTCCCACAAGGCCATCGGACCAGTGCTAACTGCTCCCCGGCTACGCGCCGTGGCTGCAGCTCTGCTCTGCTGCATCCGTACAACGCCACCCGCAGCAGAGAGTCATTCTCAGTTGGATCGCCGGCACCAACACCTACCGATAGGGCACCGACGACCGCCAAGCCACCGTTGATCCCGGTCCCCACAGAGGGCCCGGTGATCAGTTGCTGACTGCTCCCCGGCGCCGCCGTGGTCTAGTCCCTGTCCCATACTGCTCCCGTGCAATCTGCACGCGGACAGCAGAGCTTGTCTAAGCCGGATCGCCCGGCACCGACCTGGCCACACACTGCACGTCAGCTCCGTCGATACTATCCCACGTGGACGGAGAATCGCGTGCTGACAGCTCCCCGTACGCATTGTGGGTCGAGCTTTCCTGTGCCCTGCACCCTGAGGCATCCCCAACGCGTGAGGGTTTTCATTGCCATGACAGAGTAGATGCTGCTAACCCCGCACCGCCGCGTGCAGTAATAGTCTCTTGGCAAGCCTCCTGGATGCGCAGCGCGCCCATCCCCGGCACCGGTTCGCACTCGTACGCACCGGTCGTGCCGTTCACCGACCCGATTATCTCGGCTGTTCTGGCTCATCACCCTACAGGCGCGTGACTGCCGTACCGCTCCGACCTCGAGATCTCGGTCGACCTCCCGGCACCGCTGTAGTAGGAGGTCCGGATCTCGTTTCCAGGTACGGTGCGCCTCCAGTAGCGTCCAGTGCAAGTTGGCAAGGTCTGTGAGTCGAGACTTCTGACCATGATTTTTCAGACCTCCATGGCCATCCCGTCACGCACCCTGTCTTCCCAGCGGACAGTCTTATGCTCAGGACCCGCGATTTGGGTGTGCCCACGACACTAAGGTCATCAGGACCTCCCATAAGGGTAGCGCTCAATGTGGACTCCAGGTGCAGAGTCCGGAGGAAACGGACCCAGTAGTGATATTTCTATCGGCGGTTGCCCCACTAGAGGGCCACCTACCCGTTATTCGGACCATCCAGGCGATTGCGATACTCTCTGGAGGAGTTCGACTAACTTGCTTGATCCATCCTCCTCCTGCTCATGGTCATTCAGTTGGTTAGAACAGGGACCGATGGCCAGCAGTGCGCCAGCCCCAAATCGTAGGGGCTAGGCGAGTTGACCCTACTCACTCGAAGGTGTACTCTGCAAGGGCCTGATAGCCTGCCGGGCAATCACATGAGCCCTGCTTAGTCCCTATAACCGTAACACTCGATGGCGATGGGGATAATTTATGGAGCTTTTCTCCTTCAAGGACTCCCGCCAAGAGCTTTACTGCCCCTTGAGGAAGACAAGGCGGCCAGGCTTCCCTCAGGCCTCGTTACTAAGGGCATTTCAGACGTCAGGTTTGAAATCTCGGCCTTTCCGACTTACAGTGTTGTAAAGGCTCTTGGCGTGAAATCAACCCCAGACGGCAAAGCTTGAAGGACAACAGGCCTCATCATCTCTCTCGGCATGCATTACGCCAACGTCTACTGCGGCCTTGCTCCCAGCCACACACACCACATCTCTGGCCTACCCAAGATAGGGTTTGGCAGACAGCGCAGCTGCGTGGTCGGCAGGATACCATCAGGACCCGGAGGGCCAAGATCGAGGTCCCTTGCAATCGCTACGGGCGCCAAGACAATCTTCCAACGGTGCTGCCCGAGGGTGGCCTACGGTTTACAGGCCTGATCCACTCTGCTTCCTCTTGGCTGTGGTCTCAGTTAACTTCGAGTCGCTTCTTCTTACAATGATGAGCATGGGGGCCACCTCCCCTTGTCAACCCTGTCCCTCTTCAGGGACTCCTCATCTGGGCGCATTCCTCTGACACGAGGTGCGACGCCGAGGATGGAGGGGGCAAGGAGTTAGCTTCCCTTATTCCTAACCCCAACCCGTACGCGGGTCTCGGACCTGTCATAGACCACAAGAATAACCAGTTTGATAAGGTTGAAGTTGCATGGTATCCCGGGAACCATTTATCCTGTCCTTGGATCCTGAGTCTGGTATGCCGGCCCTCGATATGAAGGACGCTACCTTTCACGAATGCCATCTTCCTCTGCACAGGAGATACTCCACTTTCTTAGCAACATCGGTACTTCCCAGTTTACGGTCTTGCTGTTTGGCCTTTCACCAAGCCCACAGGCCATTTTCCCAGTCGGTTGGCCATTTAGGCGCCCCCCCACCTCCAGCGATGTTCGCATATGCGTTCCGTTATCTGACGATGTCATCTGGGGAGGCCCAAGACACCATCCACTCAGCATGGGTGGCATCGTCGGATCTATCACCGTCGGCCTGGAATGCCCCAAAGCACAAATAAAATCCCTTATCCTATTGTGATTGCACCATTTGTAGTATCACACTAAAACAGAGTTTGGCATTTACAAGCCACCAGGATGAAACTTGTGATTTTAAGGAGCAAGCAAAGCAGATAGATACAGGGCTAGATGCTTGTCCGAACTGTGTTTGCCCTCTATTAGCAGATTGAGAATTTGGAAGAACATAAGGGTCCTTATATACCAAAGTAAAATATCCTTTAAATCGAACTATAATAAGCAGAGAATTTCCTTGAAATCCAAGGTATTCCACACAGCATGTGGCATCAAATCCCGAGCTACAGATCGAAGGACTTGAGTTTTGCAGAGTTCGACTACTTGTGCTAAAAATAGGGGGGGGGGGGCTTTTTGGCGAGCATAGGGGAGTGCTTCAGAGCCTGGAGACTCCAGCCCTAGTCGACAACATTCCTATACACGCTATTTTTTTAGTGGCAAGAGCCTCAGCTGTTGGGACCTAATGGCTCTATGAAAACCATTTACCTCGTCCTGCTTGCTCCGTGTAGACCATCTAGCCTAGTAGACGTAGAAGTCTGTGGAGTTATGCAGAGGCTAGGCTATCGGTTGCAACTGATTTTTCAAATCATGCAGCTAGCGAAGGTGATCGTTGCATGAGAGCTCTTTACCAACTAGTCTCTTTTGCGTGGTCAGCCAAGGGCCCAACTTAAGAAACATTAAGAGCCTGGTGTTCAGAAGGCTTGAGAGATGCCAGCCACTTTAGAATCTCTTTCTGAGTGTGTATCGTAATAATCCAATTAAATCACGGTTGAAAGAGTGCTGTGCATCAGACTTTGCGTATACACTTGTGCAGTGTTGCTACTCACCCAATCTTACTATTGAAGTGATGTAGCTTCTTTATAGATAAAGTTGCAATGTTTGACTTCTACTGTTAGGTGACTTTCGAGTCCCACCCATGAAGCCTCGCTCAAAGTAAGATCGAGACTGTCGTTTACGACTTCATTTAGAATCCATATGCAGTATGCAGAGCTTGGCAGTGAGACTAGAGACGTGCACGCGGGTCATCGGAGTCCAACCATCCTTCAAGCAGGTCCAGTGTCCCAACTAAATCATCCAGACAGGGGCTTTGCAGCTGGCGCTCAGAAACCTCTAGAGTGGCTTAACCTCCGGATGCCCTCAAGGGGGCTCACAGAAGCGTCCTGGTACGTTACCCATTCAGTGGTCTTCACCACCTATCGCATCGTACATCGCAAGAGGATACGTCTGGAATATCCAACTAGACCTCCCCCACCGCAACTGTGAGACAGTCGTGTGATCTTGGTGTCAGTGATTCCCAGCAGGCATGGCATTCTGCTTGACACGGATGAAGAGACTGCTAGCTCAATCCTCCTCTCCTGCGGCGACCCCATCTTTCGGGCTAGCGTCGCAGGGCATGCTCAAATCAACCATCACTTCGCTCTCAGCTTCTTCATACATGCTGAAGGAGACTTAGAAATGAACCAGTGCCTCTGCTCTCTCTATTGTAGCTATGGTGCCGCACGCCGCCCTCTCACTCATCTCTTGTGTGGCTATAGGCTCCACACTTCGGTTTCTCCGCAAATTTATGTTACATCATTCCTCCTTCTGGAGTTAGCGATTCCTTGTCTCGCGCGAGCAAACTGGAACACTAGATCTCACTCCATCGCGGTGATGGTGGTGTCTTGCATCTACTGTGAGTGTCGTGAACTAGAGTGCGGCAGTTTAGTCTGCTCATCTCTTCATAGCTTGCTGCGAAGCTGAGCTGTCCCCACATATGACCCATGCTACGTACCTCAGCCTCCAGGGATTGCTATTGCCTTCTTGTGACAGGAACATGATGCGCACACTGGCGGGGCGTATGTCTATATTCCCAAGACTTCGTGGCTTCTCCCTGTTTAATACCCCAGTGCGCCTCTGCATGCATTAAACTGCTGTTAGCCCGAGTTTGTCGTCCAAGCCTTCCTAGAGGGGCTCACAATGGGACTATCTCTCCTTCCCTTCGCTGCGAGGACTCCATGTGGATTCCTGTCAACCCTCTATGAACACTCATACATGCCTATTGTCGTGGCCAGCCCGACTCCCTCCATGGGTCTAGGTCAGTCTGGACCCTATCTCTACATCAAGTCATTCCCAGGTATCCGAGATTCTCCCCCCATCTTAGTGTCATCCTGCGAACCTGCTAAGGGTGAATTATCCCTCATCCAGTATTAATAAAGGCTTGGTTTTTGAAATTTTCACTCCAGACCAGTTACAACATATTATAAACTTGTTGATTGAACTCAGTACTTTTTAAATGGTCTTTCTATGAGAGCATATTATATAACAAAAACTTAATTCTCTTTTATTGCCATGATGAATAATGCATTTCGTTATAACAGGCCAGCAATTGATTCATGAGATAATAGACTCACAGGCCTCTGGTGCTCTTTACAGTGCCCTGTGTACAATTGTCGATCATTTACTATGCTCATCCTTGCTTCTTCTACCAAACTTCTCTCGCGTCTTATGGCTACAATTTGAAAACTGTTAGGAAACAAATATCAAGTATACAAACTGACTTTCTTGACCTCCATGGTCTTTAGATTGCCTCGGATTGCAGTGGCATTTTGGTGAAATACTGCGATGGAGTGTCTGTTTGTCTCAGTGCGGTGGCGATGTTGTTTAACACTGTTGGAAGTCTTGGGCGGTAAAAAGAAAGCTAAGTTTTCTGAAGTCAGGAATCCTCTCTACTTTACATGTCTGCCATAAAAATTTTGGACCCTACAAAAGAGAGAAAAGAGACTAAACAGTGTTCGGCGTTAATTGCCAATTTCTGTATCATCTGGTGTAGAAGTGTGTAATCGAACACCTGTCAGTACACCCTGGTTTATTTAGACTCAACTGCCTATTAGTAGTCAAAAGTGCACTCTTCGTAATCTACTATGTGAACTCTTGACATTCATCGCGGCACATATTGGATAAATATTCAATTGGCTTGTCTGATTACTCTCGAGTCCCTCTCCTACCTCGAAAACATTGTAGAAGATGCTCCTAGTATAGCACTGGTGTGACGTTCGATCGGTGTGGCTGTCACTTAGAGTAAACTCTCTGGAAGTCTTTCTCAGTAGACCTGTCTGTACAATCTGGAAAAAGCCCGTATGAATAACATACCTGCCTCTCAAAATGTGTCCCCAGCTGGCTTGCTCACGCTTCATTATCGCGCCTCTAGTCTCATGTGTTCAAGGTTGATGGCCATACTATAGGGTGCTGTATGCCTGGGTGGCCAGTATCGCGAGGTGCTCAGCCTCCCCTAACCAAGACCCTAGGATAACCTCTCAATTGCCATCTGCGGTGTTCATGATTTAACACCTGCCATGAACTGATCAAGTCCTATAATGAACTTTATCCCGTAAGGTGGCGGACAGAGCGCTGTCTGTCTTGATTTATTCAAAGTTGAACGGGTGATAGGCAGCACGTTCTTGCATCTGAGGGGATAACACTGAATCAGATAAGTAAACTCTTCTATTCCTTGACACCTTTCACAACTCCAACAAATCCGGATATGAATATTTACTGAGGAGTAGTTTACAAAAAATGTTTTACTAGGATAATTAAGTGAATTGAACAGGTTTGATACAGAAAACACAGCTAAATAATACTCCTATGAAGTAGCTCAAATGGGCTGTTATCTTAACTGTCATATAAAGCCTATTTTCAGAAGTACTGAGCTTCTGCCAGCCTCATTGACTTCAACTGGAATTGTGGGTGCGCCAACACTTCTGAACAAAATTTGGGGCGTTTCTCAAAATATGCTGGCAAACGAGGAAACTTTCCAGAAGTATCCTCATATTGATATATCATGGAACTCAGTCTTATAATGGTAAGAGGGACCTATTTATCTTATCAGCCAGCCTATCCAACTGTCTAAGCGTTTTATTCTGTGCCCTGTCACCATCAGTGTTTAGGGCCTCAGCTATGTTTATTTGATTAAGAACTCAATGTCAGGTGTGCCCCTATTAAACGCACATCGGTGCCTCACCCAACCTGCTCTTTGAAGACTAAATACAGGTGTTCTCTCTCTCATCGACTCTGCGTTGATCAAGCTACGAGAGCGCTAGGTTTGACTACGAGACATACTCTCTGAGTTGAATTGTGTCTAATTAGATGATGTTTCGAGGTCTATTAGGCGATTCATTAATGCAATGAAAAATTATACCTTTCCACTCAACTAACTTAATTAAGGCCAACCTAAGCATGAAAGGCGAGGATAATATATATAATAATACCTCGCGCCTCATATTAAGATCTCTGCCATATGAAGGATGGTCAATTAGTTTACTTGGCTTACTATTTTCTATGGAGCGTTCTGTTGGCAATTGTGTTTTAAAACAGTTACCTCCCTAGGGCGAAACTGTGTTGAATTCTCTCACATCGTGGTCTACTTATCAGTAAATACTTTAGACTAGTCTCGCAACACCGATGACACCAGTGTCACCATCTCGCGATCGTATAATTTCCTGTACTCTAGAAATTTAATTGATAAATTGCTCAAAAATGTTAATATATATAATTATCATATATGGTATAAAAGAAAGATTCAATGGTCTCCAAGTTTAAGACATGACAATAGTAGAGTCGCCTAAGGTTCTAATGTCCACCCACATAGGCTTCTCAGTAGTTGCACTATTCTTAATGCCATTGCACATATATGATGTGGTGTTTCGACGATTGTGGCGCTCTCATTTGCTTTCCTAGAGTGCATTTATTCTCTGCCTTCCATACCCCTTTAGCTTACATCATGCCTTCTGCTATGAAAACTGAAGTTATCATTTTTGAAACTTTCAGTGCTTAGAAATGTCCAATACATTATAAGAGTTAACCTTCATTGCCTTGCCTCCTTTAGTGGATTTCAAACAGAGAATAGTTAATTTGAGTCAATTCTTGCTTGTGGACTTCCTAATTTCCTTTCTCTGGATCTTGTTCGAGCTTTATTACACTAAAATCAGGCTTTCCATAATACTTACTTCCAAATTCATAGATGACCAACTTGAATAAAAAAAATTTATAGAACTTATCACATCTTTAGTCTTGTAGAGTTCCATTAGTAAAACTTTATAGTACTCAGATCTTGACATACTGACATTCTAGTTATATTCTGTAAGCATTAATGCAAGTTTTTCCATACATGAAATTGTAAATTCCAGTTGAAAACCACTATAATTCCCAGATTCATTTTAATTATTTTGGGCTCTGCGTTCTTTTATGTATCAGGGTTGCACTCACAATCTGATTTTGTAGAAATATGTGACAAAGACCATAGCCTGATGTTTTACAGACTCTCCAAAAATGAAGAACTTAAGTGAGAAAAAGATAAGTAAAAAATAATTTGTAACAAACAAATACCTCCCCCCAACACTCCACTGTTCCAACGACCGACACGGGCAGTAAGAAGGAACTGAAGGGCGGCTGGGTCGGCAGGGGTATATATCTGGCACCATAGTGGCGCCACTCCAGGGGGCGCCCTGCCGACCCACCGAGTGTTGCTAGGGTAAAAGTCTTCCGACGAACGTGCACGCAGCGCGCGCACACCTAACTGGAATGGATATGAGCAATCACTCGAAGAAGAATATATAGTTATTAGACAATCCCGCAAACAGAAGCACTAAAAAGGTAATTTAAAGGACCACATTATGATTGGCTCAAGACACCACTGCTGTTGCTACAGTGGTTGGTAAATTAGGTCTATTCATTGGATTTCCAGACAGCAGCTTTGAGGCATGACTAGAAAAGCAGAGAAAAGGCCAGGGGGACTAACAAAATGAGACTTCATTGCTTGACTTTGTAATTAGAGTAACTTCTGCTATAATGCCCAATAACCACAGACTATTTTAAATCTGAATTCACTAGTACTTTACAGAGAATTAGGAATGTACGGGTCTTACCATACATGTTACATAAAGCCAACTCTCAAGCACTGCGACAATAGCAAAATACTTTATCTTCAGCTCTCTTGGTAGTTACTTAAAGCTATTTTCACAGCTTAAAAGTTATACTTCACATAGCAAAAACTTTTATTTTTCCTCTGCATATTTTGTTGTTGTAATGCCTGCATTATAGAAGATAAATGAAAGAAAGAAAGAAAGCCAGAAAGAATGAACGAACAAATGAACAACAAATACTTGTTAAAAGGGCTGGAGGTGGTAGAACAAAATTGCAGTACTTATATGGATGGTAAACATAATTTTTATAGATCTTCTTCTGAGTCAGACTCAGAGTGTGGCTTTCAAAGGTGCTTCAAAAACTAAAAAAACCCATGAACAACCCCAACCCCTTACATAACTGCACAGTGGAAAAGATTTTAATCAGAGCTGCTGTATAGTACTTGCAAAACCCAGACAATACATATAAAGTGCTTTCTTTCAGGCCTGTTTCCAGCTGCTGTATTCCTAAAGTCTTAAGAAAGTGGTAGCAACAAAAAGGAATGTCAAAATTTAAATTTCAAATTAAAACCTCTGCATATATTTTCATAAGAATAAACAAGATGCTAGAAATATAGATATGCTTGAATAATAGCAATAAAGTAAGCTGATTACTACTCTCCTCAGCCACAGGGAAAGTAGATTTGCAGGGGTGGCTGCTTTGGGTCCACTCCCTGAAGCCAAGTGGGTAACACTATCAAATTACCAGTATACCACTACATTGCTGTTAGTCAGGTCAAGAGGCCTGAGTGATTTCTGTGGTTGTCAGTCACCACAGGTGCCAAATAACACCCTAAGCTATCAATGACCAGTACCGAAGAGTGGTTAGAGTAGATTATGTAGGATTCAGCCAGTATTTATTGGGATAGAGATTGCCCAGACCTAAGAATGATGGTTCTAATTGTGAATGATGACAGACTACCAGTAGCCAGGCAACACTGCTGGATGATCCATTAAAGTCATGTGCTTATGTTGCCATATTAGAGAGATGCAGGTGCACTGAAGATTTTTTTCATTCTTCCTCACCTATCCACGTACATGTGATCCACATTATTATCCACTATTATAACAGTTCCTATTGTAAAGTATTTAATTTATTATTCGTGTTGGTACCAGTTGGCAGTGTAATCCTGAGCTCTGTTCTATTGTGCAACATCGACAGTTTACTTTTACTCTTCCATTTATTTTGCCTCATAAGCATGCCTCAGTGTAACAATATGCATTCTGAGAGTCAGTCAGACAGCTTGTTACTTGTACTCAATGCTGTAGCTTATTCCTATCATTAGGATAACTGCCCTTAGCAATAAAGAAGAATACAGAGAAGGATTTGGTTCAAGTGACACATGTCAACTATGGACATATGCAAAAAGATATTTTTTTTCAATATGCTGAGGCTCAAAAATGCATAGGTTGAGCCATAGCGGGGGCATGGTGAGCTAGTCTCAGGGAAGGTTTTAATGAATGTTTTGCCCTGCCTGGTATGTAATTCACAAGGGCACTGAGAATGTTAGGCAAGAGGCACTGTGATTTCTGGACGGATGGTGACTATTCTATAGTGGAGACCTATATGCCACACAATTTTGCTAAATTTTCCTGCCTGAAGTCATTGTTATATGATGTTTACATATTGGTGCTGAAAGAAAGCTTCTCAGCTCTCATTCTGGGATAGTACAAAGCCATCTGTAGTTAATGCATGCACTGATATATATATGTATCTGTGTAACTTTCAGGCACCAAAGTTATTTTTCTAAAGGACACTGTATTACTCAGATTCTTTTCTGGCTAATATAAAACTAATTTTCTTACAATCTATTGTATAAGGAAGCAGATTTTTATTCCATCATTTTGAGCACCCTCACTGAAGCTTTTCACCCACTAATCAGATCCTTCTGAGGGGTCCACATTACTGCTAAGATATAAGGTCAAATAGCATCAAGCATTGCCAAGGTCACCACAGAAAATGACTGGCCTCCTGAAAAATACAGTATCCAATTGACTAAGGGGAAAACATCCTAAAGCTGTTCCAAAACTAGTTTCCTACATGGTAGCAAACCTAGAAATTCATCATTATGATCTATGGCTGTTTCTATGAAAATTGTGTATATCTGCAGGTGCCTTACTGACATGGATCCAATTACATAAAGGTAATAGCCTAAATGAACTGGGGAATTAAAAAGTACATTTTATGCACAAAAGTTAATTCTGTGAATTGCTTGGAAACAGACTACAAAACCTGAGACGCAGCTATGAAAATACTATGGAGGAATGAAGTAGATTATAAACGTATCTCTGATTTCATTAACAGAGATCTTAAAAACAACATGGAGAGTTACACAGTAGTTTCAAAATGTCTTCATCAATATCTTGTTAATATTCTATATCAAGAATAAAAGGTGTCGTCTCAAACTAATCACTGGGCAAGTCTATTAAAAGATTTTATTTCCATCTAAAGTTTAGGCCAAGACTTTTGTGGTATGAGACTTTGCAATATCATCACCTTCAAGTGACAAATGCTGGTCTACTCTTCACAACTAGGAGTTCTCACCACGGCTTCTGGCTCTGAAGTCTGGCTCTGGCCCTGAGCAGCATAAGGCAGTTGGAGATCTCTCTTTCTGGCAGCTGCACAGTTGGAACATAAAACTTGCAAAACTAAAGAACAGAGGGCCTGTGCTCTAAAGAAAGAACTAATACATTTAAACAACTGCATCATAGGCAAAAATATGCTCATACAAGAATTCAGCCAACTGGTAATATTAATTTAAAAAGAATTTTACAAAATTCAGGGTAGCAAACATAAAAATGAATTTGAACAATCCCTTCCCCCAAACTCTATGTGAGACGCTTTTCTAAAAATATGTTACAAAATGACTTTTGGTAGATGCAATAAGAGTACGACCTTAAAAACGGGTGTAAAAAGTTTCAACTGCCAGCATTAACAACCATTTAATTTAATATCTAAAGTTTCTTGATTGGACACTTTTTGAGCAGTAATAACAAGATTCCTAAGCCACTTTCTGTGGCCCAAGACTAAATTTAGCTACTTTCAACTTTTTAAAACATCATTTCAAAACATCACACTGGATTAAGTCAATGTTTCCTCATTGATTACATATATTATAGCATGATTCGTTTCCCCAAGTACTACTTTAGCCAGTTATTATTTATTTATTTGTTTACTGGAACAGCAGCAGAGAACTGATGCCTCAACTAGTATACTTGGCAAATTCTTTGTTTTCTTAACAGGAAGCTTAAGGAATTAAAAATGAATTTTCCTCTTGTTCAAGTTTGGCAACTGTTTCCCAGATTTCCCATTTAACCTAAATTAATAGGGCTTGGTAGAAAACCAAGCTTTGTTTTCACAGTCTATTTCAGACTGCATTATGACACATTTACAATATTTTTGTCTGACCAAATTATATACTTTAGTCACAACAACACATATTTTCCCATTTCTGCATCATCTGCTGGTGATGGCAAAGCTAATCAGTTGCAAACCAGCCACATTTCTAACACTGATTTTGTAGCCTTTATAAACTGTCCTTTATACTTCATTAATATAAAATATAGCAAATATTGCATTCAGTAATGCACAACAACAATGACTAACTCATCACCAAAAGATACTGACATATTGGAGTAAGTCCAGAGAACAGTACCAAAAATGGTGGCCAAGGAAAGATGAAACAAGTTAAATATGAATAGCTTTAATATAATGTGTGTTTTGGGGCAGAGGGGTTTATCATTATTTGAGAGCGTAAACAACAAACATATAGAGTATTTGGGTGACATGCAGAGTTATAGTTAGGAGTAATGGGATGAAATTAATAAAATAAGAAATTAGGCTTAATATCTTAATTTCAGAAAAAAATGTCCTAACAGTGAGATAGGTATAGTTTCCTAAGGGAAGGTGAAGAGCCCTATTGTTCAGGACTGTGAAAACTACCTTGGACATTATTAAACAGAAAATATGCTGTAGGGAACAAATCTGCATTGGCTAGGAGCTGGATTGGAACTTCAGATACCTGTAGGACTTTTCCATCTCTGACTTTTATGATTCTTATGGCTGAGGCAGAGGTATGGGAAAGAATCAAGAGATGAGGTTTGATCATGCCATCAGTTGCACATGCACAAATCTTACTAACGTCAGTAGGTGTTATGCCCATTCAGAGGGAATTATACATGTACAACTGAGCCCGTGAGTCCTAATCTTGGCTCTCCCATAGCCTTCATGATCTTAGTTAAGTCACAAATTGTGTGTCTCACTTCCTCCATCTGTGTAATGAAAGTAATAATATTTTTCTACCTCATAGGGATGCTGTAAGGTTTAATTCATTAATATTTGTAAAGCACTTTAACAGAGTCCGATGGAGGTGCTATGTAGGCACAAATATTTTCAAACCTCACTACCCTTCTTCTAGAAACCCTTAGTGGCTCCTTTTCTGATTGAAATTAATAACTGATTAAGATCTCACTGCTAATCAAAGAAAAATTTTTTTGGCTTTAATTGCCTGTGCTGAGGTCTGAGACCAGGGAAACGGGGATAGTATAAAAGAATCACTCCTGGCTACTGCCACTGGATCTACTGAGCATCTGGGCCCTTCAGCCATGTTGGAGAAGGCTAGTGGGGGACAAAAGTCCCTATTTATCTTCCCAGTCACTGCTGCTTCTAGTGCTACTGAATCTCTTGCCCCTGCTCATCATACTGGAGGATGACTGGGGAGAGTTAAAGCCTCTAGTTTGTCCTCCATTAACTTCTTGTAGTTGCCACTAGGACTGTGGAGCCCCTGGAGTTACTTCTGAAGCATCCTTCCTTTTATTTGTTCTCCTATGTTACCTATTTGAATATGCTATCTAGATCTGTGGGTGGACCTACAGGCTCTGCGTATTTGCATGTGTGTTTTCTGTTATGGTACGGAGGATTAGTTGTGAATGAACACATAATACTCATATATGTTATTTAGATTCTTGGCAGAGTAGCATCCCATGTACTTTGTTTTGAACATCAAACAACATTATTTTCACATTAGCTTGTGGTTCTCAAAAACTTTTGTTTGGTGACCCCTTTCACACAGTAAGCCTCTGAGTGTGATCCCCCCTCCCTTAAATTAAAAACACTTTTTAATTAGGGAAGTCAAGAGATTACAAAATTAATTGTGATTAATCATGCTATTAAAAAATTATTTACGATTAATCACACTGTTAATAATAGAATATGATGTATTTTAATGTTTGATGTTTTTCTACATTTCCAAATATATTTGATTTCAATTGCAACACAGTATACAGAGTGTATAGTGCTTACTCTGTATTTATTTTTATTACTAATATTTGCACTGTAAAAAACAAAAGAAATAGTATTTTTCAATTCACCTAATACAAGTACTGTAGTGCAATCTCTTAATCATGAAAGTTGAACGAATGTAGAATTATGTGCAAAAAATAACTGCATTCAAAAATAAAACCATGTAAAACTTTAGAGCCTACAAGTCCACTCAGTCCTACTCCAGCCAATCGCTCAGACAAACAAGTTTGGTTACAATTTGCAGGAGATAATGCTGCCTGCTTCTTGTTTACAGTGTCACCTGAAAATGAGAACAGACGTTCACATGGCACCGTTGTAGCCGGCATCGCAAAATATTTATATGCCAGATGTGCTAAAGATTCATATGTCCCTTCATGCTTCAACCACCATTCCAAAGGACATGTGTCCATGCTGATAATGCTTGTTAAAAAAAAAAGAAAAAAAGCATTAATTAAATTTGTAACTGAACTCCTTAGGGGAGAATTGTATGTCTCCTGTTCTACTTTACACACATTCCGCAATATATTGCATGTTATAGCAGTCTCAGATGGTGACCCAGCACATGTTCACTTTAAGAACTTGCACAGCAGATTTGACAAAACACGAAGATGGTACCATCTTTCTAAAATATGAGATGTGAGATTTCTAAAAATAGCTACAGCACTCTACCCAAGGTTTAAGAATCTGAAGTGCCTTCCAAAATCTGAGAGGGACGAGATTTGCAACGGCGGCTACAAAAGTGCCATGCGAATGCCTATTCTCACTTTCAGTTGACATTATAAATAAGAAGCAGGCAGCATTATCTCCCATAAATGTAAACAAACTAGTTTGTCTTAATGATTGGCTGAACAAGAAGTAGGACTGAGTGAACTTTTGGACTCCAAAGTTTAACATTATTTTGTTTTTGAGTGCAGCTATGTAGTAAATAAAGGGATAAAGAGATTGCACTATGTATGAGTTGAACTGAAAAATACTATTTCTTTTGTTTATTATTTTACAGTGCAAATATTTGTAATAAAAATTATAATATAAAGTGAGCACTGTACACTTTGTATTTTGTGTTGTAATAGAAATCAATATATTTTAAAATGTAGATAATCATCCAAAAATATTTAATAAATTTCAATTGGTATTCTATTTAACAGTGTGATTAATTGCGATTAATTTTTTTAATAATGCTTTTTTTTAGAGTTAATCATGTGAGTTAACTGTGATTAATCGACAGACTATTTTTTATATTTAACACTATTATAAATGCTGGAGGCAAAGTGGGGTTTGGGGGTGGAGGCTGACAGCCCATGGCTCCCATGTAATAACCTTGAGACCCCCTGACGGTTCACAACCCACAGTTTGAGAGCACCTGTTTTAGACGACATACTCCTCATGCTTGAAGTTAGCTAGTTACCAGCCTGACTGAAAGCAGCACCCCAGCTTTATTTTATAGTCCCACATAAACGAGCTAGCCTGAGTTGAAAGCACCACTAAACTCATGTAAGAGGTTTATGTGTGGAGGAAGGTTAGGGGCAACACTCAAGTAAGAGCCCAAGTTAACTCTGCAGTTAAGACATAATAGACTTATGGAAAGTAAAAGCAGCAGCTCCTAATATGGAGTCTGCCTAAGAGCAAAGAGAGACCGTTTTAGCAGAAGCAACTGAAGCAGACACAGAGCACATAATCTCCGTAGATTGGTGATTTCCTCAGACTGACTTTTTCAGTTTAGACTCAGTGTGAGGTTTGTTCTGACCTTTTCTTGTCCCTTTACCCACCTGGCAGCCTCACTCTCTGGACCCTCTGTGCTTCTATCATCCTCTCATTTTCCTCTTCTCATCTTCTCTACACTGTCCCCTTTCTCCTCCACACCATCCTAGCTCCACATATTTTAAAAAATTACAAGGAGAAATATAGAAAAATAAACTTTAAAAAAATGTGGAACCAACATGCCATTTGGTAAGCATCACTGTATTTATCCTGCTTGTAGGTTGAAATGCTGTATTTTTTTCTCTCAGCTTTTGCCTGTCTTGTGTATTAGCTATAAACTCTTCATGGCAGGGAGCACATTTTTAATATAAATATCTGTTTTGTATGGAACCTAACATAATACGATCCCTATCTTGATTTCTAGCAGCATCTACAGACCCTATACATATATTAACAAAAAGAACAAAACAGATGCTCATGGGAGTCTTAAGCTAAGATAATTCTTTAACACATAGAAAGCATGCAACCTTCAATATTTTCAGCAAGATATCAAACGTCCACATATTGAGTATTTCTTTTATAACTGAAGGTGATGATGCATTTCTTTATTTTTATACTCTGTCAAGTTTTCACCTTCCCTTTCAGTTATCAAAGATTTTGAGAATATCTAGTAAAGTGACAATACTTAAATCTCCCAAAAAATCTGCTGTTTTCTCTGCCACTATAACTGTTACACTCTCATTTCCCCGTCATCTGGCACATGTAATACAGGTCCTGTGTGGACAAAAACTGCATAATATTTTATTTTTTCTCTTTCTAGATGTTTTGAGAAAAGTGAAGCATGTTCGTGTTTGTAGGCTGGGCCTATAAGTGGTGGAGATTCCCCCAGTTCCTTCCAGAAACTATTTCACAGAGGGTATGTCTAAACGGGGATACTCAGGAAAGTTAAACTGAATTAACTGAAGATGTAAATTTAACATGCATTATTTAACACTCAATGACTCACTCAGAAGTAAAGTGGTCTTAGAATGCTTTAGCTTAATTCACAAAGCGTCCCTGTCTAGACATGCCCTAAAGAAAATCTTTCCTTGTAACTTTGCTCAACTTCTTCTCATTACTCTTAGTTTTATCCACTATGATTCCCTAAAGAAGGCATAATCCATCAAATATTGGAAACTTATTGTGCTCAGATGCTATAGTATCTGAATTAGTTCAATGTTATGCATCTAATCTGATGGAAAACCACCAGTTTAGAAGCAATATATTGTATTTATTTCTTGTAGGTCATTATCATGTCAGGTTAGAAATGAACATGGTAACGTAATACGTTATTTGCCAACTCCAGTAAGCAGTATCCCAACTGAATTTTCCATGAGTATGTCTTCAGAAACCTGGGAGAAAAAATGGGGTTGGGATTATTTTGATATCTTGTAAAGTGCTTCAGAATAGATGACTTGCCAAAGTACTAGCTGTCAGGTCACAGTACTTGTTATGACTTCAATATCCCAATAACGACATAGTGTTTTTTTTTCTTAATTCTCTTGTAACACACAATGCCCAGTCAAATACATACAAGATACAAATAGAAAAAAGGCAAATTGCTGCCAGAGTGGATTTCTGGTGATCAGACTTGCCCCCTTATTCCTTCTGTACTATTCCCAAAGGACAATATATGTTATGGGAAGGCACACACAGACCATTATGAAAAGTGTTGACAAAATTACATATAGTCTCAGCTTAAAGTGTAGTACTACTTTCAAAAGTGAATAGGCAATAATGATATCTTGTTACTTAAGCGATCTGCTCCTGAATGTATTCAGTGACTAATTTACTTAAGTTAAAAAAAAAGTTTGTATTAATCTTCACTTCTGTCAGTACTACAAGACCAACAGTTATAAGAGTGTGTCCCGCATTGTATATTAAAACTCACCCAAAATCATCAACAAAACTGTTAACTAAGTTCTACATGCAGGTACAATTCATGTTCTGGGATACGGGTCTCAGACCTTATTGAAGAAAATGGCAGTACACATGTGTAACCAATGACAGAATACATCTTGCAGAATTTTTGTCACCAAAAATTATGCACAAGTCATAAAGACTACGGCTGGACTTTCAGATTCCAGGATGAAATAGAAGAGTTGGCTGTTAGAAACATCTTTTTCTTGCCCACTTCAAGTTTGACATGGGAACAACTGAGGTTTAATAAACATGGATGTCTAAAAGTCCTTTTATTCCAGAGTTATTTTTCAGAGTAGAATCACACTTTAAAATTGAGCACATATTTATTAATATTACATTGTTACCAAATTACATTTTGATTTATATTCTCTTTTGTCTTATTGTGTCCCAGTTTGTTTCTAGAGTATTAAAAAAATCAGCATTATATAACACGATGTTTTAGCAAATGCAAGACCTTATGCACTTCCTATTAAAGATTCAAAAGTATTTTGCGTAGAGTGTGTGAACAAGGTTTGTGAAATGCTAATGGTGTGAATTATGGTCATTCATCACTCCTCTACTGAGGTATAATCTAGTCTACCGGATGGTATGGCAAATCATCCTGACATGTTTATATTAATGTGTATGTAAATGAGCACAGGAAAGAAATGGTCAAATTTATGTTAAAGACTTCTAAAGGCTTAACAGCATCTTACTAAGTATATATGTCAGCTTAATCTAATCCTCCTACTTCTAACACGTCCTGCGGTCTCAGCACGGTGCCTATAATGCTCTCATATGTTATGAGGGATTGCCTCTGAGAAGTTCACCATCAGTGGTACACTTTGTTTAATAAAACTTTACATTTGGTCTTAGGCTGACAGAATGCTATCTTTCTCAAATTTGCATCACAAACCTTTAGCTGCTTCTGACATCAATAACACTTGCAATAATACTTTCCAGTAATCTGTTACAACACAGAGAGTGCACATATTCTCAGTTCCCATCTTACTTTGTCAGCTGCAAACAGCCTGCTCTACTTTGCATGGACTGGTTTAAATGAACACTGAAATTTGTTGTGCCAAAATAGCACTCTTTTAATCAGCATCTCATCTGAGAAGATCTTTGGTGGTGTTCCTTTCCTTGCCTCAAGGTCTCCAAGTTCTACTTAAGTAAAGCATCTTTCTTTCTCTTCATGTTCACTCTTATCTCCTCATAGAATGGACAATGCATTGGAGTTCTGAGCTCACCAAAAAGTCTGTTGATGCCAGCTACTTAATTAACCTCAGGAATAGAACAATAGAGTATGATTATTACGTTTGTCTCCTGTGGAGTGTTCCCTCTTATCCCAAAAGCTACCAATTGAAGCCCATCGATATCTAGAAACACAGCAATGTTTAGTTAGAATAGAATATGTTAGAATTTAGTTAGAATATGACTTCCCATATGAGGTCATAAAAGGAGGACCCATCACAACTCTCTTTTAGTTCTCTCGCAGTTTGAAGCCTATGGTAAATGAAGACTTTGAAAAGCAGGGATGGCGGGTAGTCATGGGATCCATCCTGAATACAACACATTGAAGAACCGCAGTTCTTTGTTTTGCAAGTATCTGTCAATGTGGAGCCCACTGTAGGTAAATGGCAAGTAATATACCCTCAGGATTGTGGGAGTGAGGATCATTGGATGAATCAAACAGGAAATGAAGTACTGCTCTCCCAGACTTGGTGTTTGCTCCAGCACCTGTCAAGGGCATAGTGTTTCACGAGGCCATAGTGTGTCAGTCCATGTTGCAACCTTCCAAATCTCAGAGATCAGAATGTGCATGAAGCAGGTGACAGATGCTGCCTGTGCTCTGGTGCAGTGTGCCTTAATGTTTGAAGAGAGGGGTTTGCCAGTCAGCTAACAGTGGAAATACACTCCATGGTCCATCTGGAAATTTTCTGGGACAAGATGGTTTGGCCTTTTGACAGGCCAGAAATGGCCACAAAGTAGCTGAGAGACAGCTGAAATAGCTCATTAAGGTAACACAGTAAAGCTTTGGATACATTCAGGTTGTGTAGTTCCTTCCTTCCTGGCATCAAATGCAACTTCAGGAAGAAGACTGGCAAGATAATGGATTGATTTAGGTTAAAGTCTGAAAACTCCTTAGGGCTGAACTGGGATGCAGTCTCAGGCACCATGTTGTTCATAAGAAAACTGTGTAAGGCATTCCAGTCATGAGAGTCTGGAGTTCACTGACTCTCAGAGCTGAAGTGATGGTGACTAGAAAGGACAGTTTGTAATAAGGTGGTGCATAAACATGGGGACAGTTGTTCAAAGAGAGGCTCCACAGAGGACAAAACTGAGGTCCCATGAGGGAGCTGGATCCTGAACCAGAAGGCAAATATGAAGGAAGACACTAAGGAATTTTGATAATGTTGGCCATGAGACGATCAAGCAGAATTGTACTGGAGTGTGACATGCCAATGCTGCTGCCAAATGAATTCATCAGATAATTTAGTACCCAGTTCAGTGCCTGTCTTCACATGCTGGTGGTGGCTTATACCAGTAGGGGAATCTGGCAAGCCTCTCTGAAAGGAGTTTTGTGCTTGAAGATGGGGAGAACTTATAGCCCACTGATGGTGAAGAGCAGTAGACCTCTTTTAGGAGTAGCAATGTGAATGGCACTGTGGATAATGGGGTATGTACCGGAGGCACTTCAGCATGAGCAAGTGTTCCTATTCTCTCTTAAGCTTGTCTTCCATGATTGGTGTCAATGCTGTGGCAGGCAGTCCACAGCCTGGGTTGGTGTCAAAATGCTGTTGAACACCATAGGTGGTTCCTTCTCTTCAGCCCTTGATGCCTTGTGGGACTGGTAGATTTCTCTCCAAGGCTTTGCGTTGTCTCTCCTTATGGGAGGCTACTGAAGTGACATCTGTCAGTTCACCCTTTGATGTCAGAGATGTCAGTTTTGACACCGAAGGTGTAGATGCCAGCTTTGGTGCCAGTTCTTTTCTCAGTGCCATTTTTTCTGCACTGGTCTTAGATGTAGTGTATTTATTGGATGCAGTGCTGGATAATGATGGCTTGTCCACTAACAGGATTCTGGAACTGTTTCCTCAGGCTCTGATGAGATCTTCATGGATTGTTTCAGCCTTGTGTTTCTCAACTTATGCATTCTAACAGAAAATGACAGGCATACTGAGTATCTGCTAGGTATGTGTGATTCCCCCAAATTAATCTCCCTTTGAAGGAGATTAGTCCATTGCAGGATGGACAGGGCTTTAAACCTGCAGGTTTCAAGTCTGTCACATTAAGGAGAAGGGGGCATCAACAGGGGGGTGTAGCCATTGATACTCAGTTAAAATGGGTCAATAGGATGGCTGAGGTTAAATATAAAGGTAATCAAAGGAGTTCTGAAGAAAATCAGAAGGTTTAGCCAAAGCTAAGAACTAATGTGCTGGATACGCACCAGGTTCCATCTCGCTGCCACAGTCTTCGAATTGCAAGGAAACATCATGCTGCTCTGTCCTTTATACCCTCACATGGGGGTATGAAGAGGCACAAGATGAATGTGTGGACACACAGACACTACTACTTGAAAGTTTCCAGTCTTGTGAGCACTGAGGCTCATGCACACTTACAATGGGATGCACACTGACACATACTTAAAGAAGAATGTTCTATTTTTTACTCAAAAAAGGTAAATGGCAATATGTTTCTATAGTAAGTTAGCAAGACACTAGTTGAATCTCTTATGTATTTTAATCTCAAGTGGTGGACTAGTATTTAAATTAAAAAGTCAACAACACAGAGTCAGCAACAAAAGCTAGCTTTACTAATTATAAAAAGCCTATAGTTAAGTTTCACCAAATATGGCAGCATAAAAGGCAAAAGCACATTATTGTTACTCTAGTGACATCAAAGCAAGGTATGACTCTAATAAGGTATACGTGGAAAGTTCCATGTATACCAGTCAAGCTAAAAAAATTTATGTAAAAATCTATTTATTAGTGTATGTCTATCAACAACAGACTTCAACTAATTTGACAATTATTTTAACAGTACAATCTCAAAAACTAATAATCTAAATTGTCATTGAATTATAGACTCTAAAAAAATAATAAAAAGGTTGGGAAAACAATAAAAAAGGTTTGAAAACAGTAGGAAAAAAAAGGATTTCATACTCTTTTTCTTCCTACACGTTTGACCCCTTCGATATGCAGAATTACATAGGCAAAACTGTAAACATTGTTTCAAAACTGACAGTCGGAATATATAAAATTTATATTAATTTATATTTCATGAGCTATATAATAATAGCATGAAGAGACTCCAGGGGGTATTTTAGTGGTCCATTAGTATACTGCTTCCCTTGAGAGGCTGAAGCAACTCCACTGGAGGCCTTATTCTTCATAATGCACCCAGAATGTATTTTAATGGAGCACTTAACCATGCCCCTGTAATAAGCCTCTGTCCCAAATCTGGACCTTAGCGTCCAAAATCTGGGTGCTTAGCATGAACCTCCAAGCTTAATTACCATATTGGATCTTATCTCGCTGCCACCAATCAGGATTCTGAGACTGATAAACTCTCTGGGTCTCCCCAAACCTTCCTGGGGGACCCCCAAGACTCAGATGCCCTGAGCCTCCAACCAAGGGAAAAACCCACTTCCCTTTCTGCTCTTTTTACTTCCTCAGATTTTTCCCGCCCTGGGGATACTAGGAGATTTCCCTGCTTCAATCCCTTGAAACACAAAACAGAGAGGACGATTTATCTTCCCCCTCCTTCTTCTCCCCTCCCAGTCTTTCCCTAAGAGAGACAGTACTCCTGGCACAGAGATACCTATCCCTTGCCTTAACTAGGAAAAGAAAATCCAACAAGTTTTAAAAGAAAGCTTTATATAAAAAAGAAAGAAAAACACATGACATGTCATTTGCATCAAAGATGACATAACACAGGGCTATTGCTTAAAAGAAAATATAAATAATCAGCCTTATTCAAAAAGATATCCAATTTAAACATTCCAGCAACTCCACACATGTAAATACAAATACAATATAAACCTATTGCTTTTTCCTTTTTGTACTCACAACTGGGAACAGAAGGGTAGAAAGAAGCTGGAGATAGAAAAAAAAAAGCTCTTTCCTCATAGCCAAGAGAAAACAAACAGGCAGAACAAAGACAAAAAACCACACTTTCAAAAGTTCCCTCGCCTCACTTTGAAAAATCCGGTTTCCTGATTGGTCCTCTGGTCAGGTGTTTGGTTCCCTTTGTTAACCCTTTACAGGTAAAAGAAACATTAAGCCTTAGCTATCTGTTTATGACAGCCCCTTGTTGTGCCTTAATGCTGTATTAAAGATGTTTTTTCTGATTTTGATCCTTCATTACAGCAGAAAGGAAACTGGTTTAAAAATTCTCGTATCTGCGGTCTACAGTACACTGTCAGAATGGTAGCTAACAGGAAAAGTAGCCTAACCAGTAGCCATTTTATTGGAAACTTTATTTTCAGATACATTCCACAGTGTGTCTTCTCTCTATATGAACTTTTTGAACAGAAGTGTTAAGCAACATGGGTGAAGTTTCCTTTTAAATTCTTTACTGGTAATTTAGTGCTGGCTGTAAATGTAATGCCTACTACGTTTTCACAAGAATGCATTTCTTATCAATGATGATAATGACAATGGTCATTAGGGCCTTAGAGAGAATTAAAAGGAACCAAGGATGAATGAATAAATAAAAACCATGATGACTCATTCTATACCTATGTCATTAGTATAAAATAAAATACCAAACAGTCAAATTTCCTCCCATCCCATCTAGTTATACATTTTGCTCAATTCTAGACTGAAATAAGGCAACTGTACTTTATTCCAAAGTAATTATTATATGCCCTGTGAAGCATCAGAGAGGAAGCAGGCAAAAGGATAATGTAAATTGCATGCTAGGAACATGTTTTAATCAGGCTTCTTCTTAGCTCTCAAACAAGGCCTAGTAGAACAACAACATTCTGTCAGGCTATATGTTCATTTCTTGCTTCCTGGATTAAGCATGCTTATTTTATGCCACATTTTTTATTGCTTTCTCTTCTTATATTTTAAATCTATTAAACAATGTCAAGTTGAATTTCCTTCAAAAACTGCTGCAGGTTAAGTAAAAAAAAAACAACGTAGGATCTTTGAGGGCTAGCTTTTATGTCAGCTAATTAATATGGATCATTTGTGGTTTTACAAACATTTTTTTGTGTGTGTGTGCGCATGCGTGCAAGAGATGGATATAAACTAAGGGCCTGATCCTACAGTACGGAGGAATGGAGGTTGTCCGTAACTCTGAAATGTTCATAACTCTGAACAAAGCACAGTTTGGGATCCAGATCCAGCAGTTGACACTCCAGGTCAGTTTTAAGCAGCAGGAAAACTTACTACTCAGTGCCAGCATGAGTTTGCAAGCTTATCTGTGTGTGTGTGTGTGCACGCGTGTGAGAGAGAACAGCATGTCCCCCTCCCAGGGTGGAGGGAACAGCCCATCTTCTCATGACCAGGGCTGTGTGTGGTAAAAGCAACCCATCTCCCTCCCGCCCGATGGGGGTGAGGGAGGGGTGAAAGCCGTGCAGACTCCTGCTCCTAGCTCTATCTGTCTTGGTCTGGCAGCCCCAGTGTCTTGCTGTAAGAGGCTGCACTATGTGTGGGGGTAGGAACAGGCAGCCCAGATGTGCCTACCTTTAAGATGCAGTACAGGCACAGTACAGTATTTGCTTTTTTTTTTTTTTTTATCTCTGCTGCTGTCTACTTCCGGTTTCACATGGTGTCTGAGTGACCACTCAGTGGGTAACTCTGGTGTTCATACCTCTGAGGTTCTACTATACTTCTGTTGAAGTCAATGGCTAAGCTCTTGTTGATTTCAATAAGAGCAGGATTAGGTCTTTAAACATTTTGTAGGCCTGTCAAATGAAAGAGGTGTCTGTGCAGTTCCACGTCCTTACTGTTTTCTCCAACTGAACATAGCACAGACCCTAGACATCATGACACAGGAGATAAATTATAGTTATAATATTGTTATTGGTTTGAGCTCTCTTTACTTTGCAAGGGGATTGACATTCTAGAGAGTTCTAATTCTGCAACAAACATTAATGATTCAAACAATATACTAAATTTGTTTGCTCAGCTGTCATTCATCCCTTCAGACGGGTCTATTTTAAAGCCACTGATTGACAAAACACTCAGTCCACACTTAAAGACACCCATGCACTCACCAATATTCTCTACCTTAGAGAAAGTGACATTTTTTCATTGTTTTTATATTTTAATCTTCTTTCTGCTCTAAATAATTTTTGCCTGCTAGCATCTAGAAATTACCAGCTATGCTCCACATGATCAGCAATACGAATGCTTGGTAATTAAACTGTTCAAAGGCTTTTAGACAGAAGATTCATCCTTCCAGAGTCTGACTCATTTTTGTTTTTGTCATCTATTTGGGCTGCTAGATTTCTTGCCAGGATAATGTTTTTTTTGCTAAGTGGTAATATGGCTGGTGGTCAGAAAAGGAAAATTCATTCCCTAATCATGCCTACTCTTCACAGGTGCTTTTCGAGCTAAACTTTAGATATAGGTAAACAAATATTCCCGTTCCTCCCAACAATAGTCTTACCTGCTTGTAGCGTTCCAGCATCAAAACTATCCTTCCTGTAGAAAGTTCTAAAACACAAGGGAATTGCACTGCAATCTTCTGAAAGTTTCTCGACAGCTTGTCTAAACACAGCAACCATATCATGGAGTTTCCTATCTAAATCGACTGACGAAGCAGATGGTGAAATTGAGCTTAGGCATATTGAGATAGATGCACTAGATGCAGAACTGGACTCCACAGCTTCACATACAATTTGGCAGCCCTCTGACAACATCTTCATCACAAAACTTTTCCTTTTTGGTGGATCATCCATTACTGCAATGACATGCCACTCAATGAGTGCATCTCTGGGTAGGTGGGGAACCACGACCATAGTTAGCGTTCCACAGACTGCAGCTAGATCACTGTACATCTCTGGATCATCTGCCTAAAAATAAAACAAAATATCCTGGGCATTAGCAAGGAATGGAAAAAACACAAGAAATAGAATTTTATATGTCCTCACAGAACCTGCACCATGAGAATTTAATTTATAAAACTGGCAAACCTATAAAGAAATAGTAAACATATTAAACACTAAAGTGAAAGGAATGACTCATTTCATTATGTATATTAAAACAAATATATTCACATTGTGTTTATATGAATACTTCAGTGTTGTTAAATAATAATTGGAGATATACCTATCTCCTAGAACTGGAAGGGACCTTAAGTCCAGCAACCTGCCTTCACTAGCAGAACCAAGTACTGATTTTTTGCCCCAGATCCCTAAGTGGGCCCCTCAAGGATTGAACGCCCAACCCTGGGTTTTTCAGGCCAATGCTCAAACCACTGAGCTATCCTTTCCCCCTTCATAGAATATCTGGGTTGGGAGGGACCTCAAGAGGTCATCTGGTTCTAGCTCAAAACAGGACCAATCCCAGACAGATTTTTGAACTCATAATGCTGGGTTTAGCAGGCCAATGCTCAAACCACTGAGCTATCCTTTCCCCCTTCATAGAATATCTGGGTTGGGAGGGACCTCAAGAGGTCATCTGGTTCTAGCTCAAAACAGGACCAATCCCAGACAGATTTTTGAACTCATAATGCTGGGTTTAGCAGGCCAATGCTCAAACCACTGAGCTATCCCTCCCCCAATCAAGGATGCTTTGGTTTGCTCTGCAATCTGTCTTACTAAGAAAGTAATCTTAACAATTATGAGTTCAACAGCTAATACCTGCTCATCTTCCCAACCTTAGCCTCCTACTAGGTCTTTGTCATTCAAAGGAGGAGGACTCATCTTAACAAACTTTATGCTTATTCTTATACAATAGACAGGAATCAAAGAACAGCAAAACAGATCATTTAATGTGACATTTGTCCAGTCATATTTTTTGAATGTAAGAAATATTAATGGTGCCGCTGAGGCCATGGAAATAAATGAGCACAATACTTATGTTCCACGAAACAAATCCGGTTACCAATTATGCAGGCTGCTCTGAGAAGCAGCATGTCTTGAACATAGCTTTCTAAAGGGTGAGGGCCTCTCCCTAGTGACAAAGCTCAGCCTGCACTGCCCTGCAGGTCTGAGGTTATTCTTACATTACTTGGCAAGCCAACTGCTGTGCCTGTGAGCTGTATTTAATAATGGCAAACAAGAACTGGGATAATATTTAGCTTCTTACTTTCCCTACAAGCCCTGTAAAAATTACAAGCTACATTTTACTGTACCATGGTAACAACTGTGTGAAGGGAACACTGCATATTCACTACAGTTTCCTCTGGGAATGAGGGGAGGAATTTGAGAAACTGCACCCTTTTAAATCTAACAGTTAAGGGTTTCATATAGAACTTTGTTCTGAATTTTTACTAATCCAGGGATTGGCTGCTGGAGAGATTGCCCCACTGGTATTGCCCTGCACCTTCTATTCCTTTTCTTCTCACAGCACACCTCCCTCAGGATAGCAACATAAGGCTCTGAGATTTTAAAATCTGAACAGAAACTCAGAATGGCATACTTCAGTCTCCAACAACCTTAAAGTTAATCATGGGCTTAAAGCTAAGGGTTAATGTCTCTTTCACCTGTAAAGGGTTAACAAACAGTGATCTGCAACACCTGACCAGAGGACCAATCAGGAGACAAGATACTTTCAAATCTCGGTGGAGGGAAGCCTTTGTTTGTGTTTTTTGGGTTTTGCGTTGTTCTCTCTGGGTCCTGAAAGGGACCAGATGGGCAACCAAGTTTCTTGCCAATCTCTCTGCTACAGTCTCTTATATATTCAGGATAGTGAGCATTAAGTAGAAAAGGCGGTTATAGTCTTTTGATTGTTTTCTGTATTTGCAAATGTATATTTTGCTGGACGGATTTTGATTGATATTTGTGCTGGGGGGGGAACTTCTCTCTAGTGTCTATAAGCTGAAAGACGCCGTAATATTCCATCTTGAATTTACAGTGATTATCTTTACTCTTTCTTTCTTTTATTAAACGTTTTCTCTTTAAGACCTGATTAATTTTTTCCCCTTGTTAAGGATCAAAGGAACTGAGTCTGTACTCACCAGGGAAGTGGTGGGAGAAGGGAAGGAGGAGCTGGTGAGGAAAGGTGAATTTCCTCTGTGTTTTAGATTCATGGAGCTTGAATCTGTCTATCTCTCCAGGATAACCCAGGGAGGAAAGGCCTGGGAGGGGAGGGGGAAGAAAAAACCAGATTTCTCTGTGTTGTGATTCAAGGAGTTTGAATCACGGTGATCTCCTAGTGTACCCAGGGCAGGAAAGATCTGGGAGGAAGAAAGGAGGGGGAAGGGAAATGGTTTATTCCCCTTTGTTGTGAGACTCAAGGAATTTGGGTCTTGGGGTCCCCGGGGAAGGTTTTTGGGGGGACCAGAGTGCCCCAAAACACTATATTTTTGGGTGGTGGCAGCTTATCAGATCTAAGCTAGTAATTAAGCTTAGAGGAATTCATGCTGGTACCCCATCTTTTGGACTCTAAGGTTCAGACTGGGGAAATTAAATACTATGACAGTTACGTATAGTGTAAGCTTAAGTGCTTAAAGTTACATATATTGTCACAGTTACAGAGTGAAATATGCCTCAGATCCCTTTTAGTCCCTCTGACCTGCACTTCTCAGGTGACAGATCTGGCTTCCTGCACCTCACTCTGAGTGGACCCATGCAGCAGTTCCCTTGTTTCCCAATCTCATTAACATGAGAAGCCCAGCTGCTTTTGACACCTGTAAACCCTTCCACTCCAGGGACCTGTGATGAAGAAGTTGATTAAAGTGACTTAAAAGTAGCATCTTCAAAAGAAAGCATTATTTATTCATTCCCAAAAGGTACAAAGTATGAAGAGCAAAGGAGAGAAACAACAGAAGACCTACTATATACATGGCTCTTATACCTTAATCTTTCTGTGCCAGCTTTTGTAAATGCTCTTCAGCCCTGCTAACCTCTATCTCTGGCTGGGAGAAACAGATGTACTGCTTACAACATGCTCTCTCTGGTTATTCCCTTCCTAGCCTGTCAGCCTTCATTGACACTCCCTGGGCAATCTCTGGCCACTCACTCAACCCTGTTCCCTTTTCTAGGTCTAGGATCCCTTAGATCTTTCTCTTTTCATCCTTGGCAAAACATCTATGTCACTAGGGTAGGGCCAAGGAGTCACCTCTTCAAGGCTATGCACCATGCTGCTGTGTTGGAGAATTTGTTGAGATGCTCCTTATCTAGGCCACTGTTCTACTTTTCTTGCTTGGTTTCTTTAACAACCCCTTTTGATCTAACTCCACAGCAAGCAGCCTATATAAACAAGCTCACAAAGACATACAACAGATTTATAAAAAATAATACAGATATTTCCCAGTTCTCCACACGTGTGCCTAACTGCTTTCCTGAACTGGGGCCCAATTGAGTAGTACCATCTTTTGTATGCATGCGTTCCTAACACATTTCACTCCTGTTAAATGAAACCTGTTAAATGAAAACGAATCTGTTTATGAAAGTAAATCTTATTTTATTATATATATCCCCCCGAAGGAGTATTGTGCTGAAGGAATAATAAATTACTTTTACCTGTCTTCTGAGCACATGAATTTTTATTTAAACAAGTTTTAGATTTTCTCTCCGGTCAATAGCTTTTTTCATTTTTTTTAAAAGAGATCAGACATTAAGTACTCCTGATATTAGTGGCTTACATTTTTCTTCCCCTTTGTGTTTATTGATAATAACTTTTTTATATACCAATTTGCTTATACTACAGTCTATACTGGTAATTCTTACATTGCCTGACCTATGAATGGAAAAATAATAACAAGTCATTTTACCTGAAGTCGATAAGGCCATAACACTCACCCTGCCTTCAATTCACATGCTCAATTTTCATCCACTCACTCTCGACTCCGAGAGGAAGGAATAATGACAGGTTAGAGGCACTTTATTTCAAAATTCACTCACAAAGTTACTGACAACCATTTTTCCACAGAAAAGTCTCTGCTGCTTGACCCTCTTGAGCTGTTTACATGAAAAATGCACTTACTTCTAGATTAACAATAGTGAAGTCTAATTCCATACCAAACATATAGCAATTGCTTTAGCATCTCTCTTTTTGATATGGGACCAGAAACAGGGATAATTTGTCTCAAATTGCAGTCACTTCAGTCATAATAAAATCTCACTGAGTACTGTTTGCTTTCAGTATTTTCATTAGGTAAGCTGGGGCTGTTATTAAGGTACCAACACATAAATGTTATATTAGCACTTAACAGTAGCACAGTATTCTCCTCCAGGAGACGAATTCTAACCTTGTCAATATAATTCTGCTCTGAGTGCTGTAAAACAGTTTGAAAAGATGAAATACTGGTGCTTCGCACTGGAAAAAAGAAGTCATGCTCATTCAGGCTTAAAGGCCACTTTGTTGGCCCAAGGTGCTGAGGTACTGTTTAGAAAATAAGTCTAAAGAAGCTCTCTCAGGTCAAGTCAAGCATTGAGACAAACTTTACTACTTTCTTGTACTTGTCTTAGGTTGTTAAATCAATTACTTAGTATTTCTGCTTGCCTTCAGCTGCCATTTAGAATATGAGAGGAAATACAAGAAAGGCCAAGATAAAGTACATTTTCAAACTCAAAAGATGATAATCATTCTGAGTGAAAGACATGCACTGTGCACCCAAACTATCTCATAAATAGGCCCTACCAAATTCACAGTCCATTCTGATCAATTTCATGGCTATAGGATTTAAAGTTCAGTCAATTTCACATTTTCAGACCTTTACATCTGAAATTTTCATAGTGTTGTAACTGTGAAGGTCCCAACCTAAAAAGTGGTTTGCAGTGGGGTGGAGTTTCAAAGCTGTTATAGAAGGGTCACAGGATTGCCACAGTCACTTCTGTGCTGCCTTCATAGCTGGGGAGCTGCAGGGAGTTCCCGGAGGCATAGGTGGGTCTGATTTTCCCTAGGCTGCTGGGAGCGCCCCAGCGGGGGGCTCCTAGCTGCTAGTCCCATCTGGGCTAGGGAGGGACAGGACTTGTCCTAACCTTGCACAGCTGCTCTTGGGGGGGAAATCAGACCCACCTCTGAGTACCTCCTCTAGCTGCAGAAAGCTCCGTGGCTGGGGCACTCCCAGTAGCACAGGGAAGACTGGACGCACCTCCACCTCAGGAAGCCTACTCTGGCTGCAGGAAGCTTTGGAGCTGCTGCCCAGCCACAGAGATTCATGTAGCAGGGGGAGGTACCCGGATGTGGATCTGATCTCCTCCTGAGAGCAGCTGTGCAGGGAAGAGTAAGTCCTCTCCCTCCCCAGCCCAGGCACTAGAGCTGGGGAACAGTAGGAGCCACTGGCTGAGGTGCCCTCAGCCCTGCCCCTCCCACTTCCCTTCAGTATTTATTTCACAGTCCATGACACATTTTTCATGGCTGTGAATTTGGTTGGGCCCTACTCATAAACTTGCATTTTGCAGCACCCCTAACCTTTAACTTAACGTAGCACAAGTGATGGAGCTGCTGGGAACTAAAAGTCTTTCTTATATTCCATTGTCTGTTATTGACTCTTTAAACAGTGACGTTTTCCAACTTATTTTCAAAAAAGCGCTGTCATTTTTGAAGAACAGAGATATTCTATTTGTTTGAAAAAAGAGAGCCAAAGTTGTCACTTCCAAACAGCCTTAAATAACTGAATACTCTTTCTTTAATATTTGCAGCACACAAGGTATTCCTTATAGCATTAGGAAGTGCCAAGGAATACCGTATATAAGGAGCCAGGATTATTTAAGGTAAAATTGGCAATTTTAAAAAGTTATTTACAATCTAGTTATATTAATTTTTAAAATGTGAGTGGATTATACTGAATTGGGAAACAATAGGTAAATAATTGTATGGAGGCCCTGATGCTTCACCAAGATACTTAAGCACATCAGATAAATGGGAGTATTCACTGTGCTTAAATTTATTCACGTTTAAGGAACTTGCTGAACTGGGGTCTGAGTCTGTAAAGATGGTCAGGGTAGGAGGTTACTGAACTGACCTTTGTATCAAAACATTTAATATACAAAATCTCTCACCACTTCTTGTCAAATGAAGGAAAGTTCACAACTGCAGTTTCTCACTGATTTTTAAGCATATGACTAACCTGTACCTGGCTACTTTTCCACATTAACAATAAAACGATGGTTTAAAACAGAACTGCTATATGCTCATACACAAATGCTTTCCTGAGTTTTCTTTCTGTCAAAGGGCTTATATGCCTTAAGTTTGTATGCCTCACTCGATCAGGACATGCAGGCAAATGAACTACAGAAACACAAGATGAATTTAGCTGGCAGGCTGCAAATTTATTAATATAACACTGGGATGAGGGAGGGTACCAGGCATTTAATGGGTTCCAGTTGGGGGTTACAAGGCTCTCACCATATAACCAATAGCTCCGTGACAGTCTGTGAAGACTTCAGGTCTCCCCTTCTCCTATAGGCATAAGTCTATGAGTGAAATTCCAGGTCTCATTTACCTCTGGAAGTGTCCTTTTTAGCTTTATACACACTTGACTCCGGTCACTAAATGTGACAAGCTAATCAGTTTTACTTTTCCTAATATTAAACTTACAAGTCCTATTGCTTTCCTCTCAGCTGTGCCTCCACGATGCTGCGAAGAAGGTGAAAAAAAACCACTGGACCTTGGACAATTTGGTTCAATAGGGAAAAATTCCTTACTGATCCTATAACAGGCCATTGGGTAAATCTAAAAACACAGCTTCCATGCTACAACTAAAGGAAGGGAGAGTGGTTAAGTTACATGAGACAAAATGCTTTTCAAATGCAACTAAAGGTTGGGAGAGTTTAAATGTGTGTGTATGTGGAGGAGGGCACGGGGTACATGCAAGAGCAACTTGCTAGCCAGTCACCCATTCCCAGCCAATGGGAAGGTAGCAGATCTGAGGTAAGGTGGGCAATCACCTCTCTTGCCCCACATGTGCTCTTGTATTGCCCACCCCTTCTGCCTTCTGGGCACCATGTTACATCCCCCACAGTCTGGTCATGATTCTTTCCTTTAAACTGCTGATGGGGCTCTGAGAGAGATGGTTAATTTGATTTCATTCTGTTTGCATTCTTCATGTACAAGAGCTACACGAATCCCATCACTTATTCCAATGAATGCCTGATTGGGTAGTGTATTACTACAAAACAGTGTGGAAGTCATTGCAGTGAACATACCTAAATCAAAAACATTGTACTGTAAGTGATGTAAATTAACTTAAGAATATGACACTCAAAAATGCTTAAAATTAGTCTCGCTAATCTTTTTTTTTTAATAAAAAAACTGAAAAAGCCCACTACTTCCAAATGAAAAGGAGGAGTTAAAAATATTCAGATTTGGCAAAGTATGTTTTCAATCCAATATAGCTTTTTACCTAATGAAAAAAAAATTGAAAAAAGATACATATTTTACATATTAACATTTATTACATATATTTGCTTGTTTGGGCTTCTTCCTTTAAGTACATTACACAGATATCCTTTTGTTGTATGGTGGAGGTTAAGGTTTAGTAATTTCATGAGTGAATATGAGATATGACTACATTTTGACAGAGAGAAATATATGCGTAACTGCTAGTTCTACAAAGAACTAACTTAGAGAACAAAAATTGTTATGTTTCTTTTAGAAGTTTAGTTTATGCAAACCTTCTCTGGTATGTATTATTACACCATTACAGTGGCAAGATCAATGTGCCTTTAAATAATATATTTAAATTTTCCTTTACACTGTCTGCATAAAACAGATTGTACCAAACTCCAGAGATCCAGTTTAAGCTTTGCTACAGTCTCCTAGACCAATAGGTTTACGACTTTTATAAGTGGAGATTCCACTAGGAAAACTGCAGACAAATGAAGAGTCAATTCCTGAGGATAGTAAGACAGAAGTAAACCTTCTTTTCAGCATTCTAGTTTGTCAAACACATGTGAGCCAAATACATCGCTGGTGTAACTCTATTGATTTCAGTGGGTAAATCTGGCAGGTCCAGTATTTCACAGTGATAAAATTAAGTGTGAAGAATCTTTTCTTTCCAAAGTTTACTGTTGTGAACTACAGGAAATAATACAGCCTGGTACTGTGAATTCCTTTCTGAAATTACACAGGTTATTTGTTGTGTACTTAACCCCCCCCCCAATTTAAAGGTAGTATTCAAGATTGGTAGATTAAAATGGACTTTTAAAGGCTTTAGTAACTTATTATGGAAGCAAAAAGGACTTTGTTATTTAAAAATCATGTTTCTGTCTGAAATTTTGCACCCTAATTCTGCAATGTGTTACACAGAGTGGTGTGCACTTGGACTTCATTGTGATTATGTGTGGGTTCTGCAGTCCTCTTGTGGAGGGTCAACTGGAGGATGGGGGGCTTATTTATTTACTGTTATTAAAAGTAACACTTGGTGTTACTGTAACTGATAGAGACTAGACAAAAAGGGCCTCTATTTTTTCAGTTTGTTTACTCTGTGCATTTGATAGCACATTCTGAATGGCTTGTTTCACTACCAGTACAATTTATAGACAGTTTCCCTTGATGTTTGTGTGGGTCTTTTGCATGCATTTTTAAAAACAGGGGAAGTAGTCACAGAACCGCAAAAATAGGCTTGGAAACTTAGGATAAGATTTTTAAAGGAATGTAGGTGCCTGTCTCGCATTGGTTTCAGTACTTCCAAATTCAGCTCTATGCAAAATCATGGTGTAAGTTAGCTATCAGATGAAAGCTGGTCAGTTTAACTTAAGACATTTTTGAGTGTATGCAATGAGTGCAACTCCAATTATGCACAAAAGAAATGTAAGGGAATTGGATTATATGGGAGTGAAGGCTACAACTGGCTAGAGTCAGGGCTTGTCATGAGGACAGACCACCTAACCTTCTTCCGTAGTCAACCAAGCATGTCAAAAGCAACTCACAAGAGAATTAACTAAAGATACCCCCTTAGGCCTCATCCTGTAGACTTACATATGTGCTCAACTACATGCACTGTGAGGAGTTCCAAAATCAGTGGGACTATTCACAGTGTATAAAGTTATGCATCTGTGTAAGTCTTTACAGGACTGGGACCATAGTGACTAAAGTCCTACAGATAATTCTGATCTGAATAATCAGTATTATACACACTTTTTCCTCAGAAGATTTTTTAAAAAGTTAAGCAAATGTAGATGCTCATGATGACCGAAAGCACTTAGACACTGAACTGTTATACCCAAGTATGGTACAGGTTTTTACACACAACTGTGCTAATGCATCAGTCAGTTATTCTAGCTGTTAAGACTTCCATGAGTAGAGATTGTATTAACTTATTAATACAATAAGTATTAATTGTATTAAATTATTTGGTGATTCTGTGATGTAGAGTAGAGCTCGTTGAAATTTAAGGCATAAATTATACAGAAATCTTTCTGGTGTACTTTTAATATAAGGGATACTAAGACTGGTGTGTAGCATTTGATTTCTAGTTCTGGTTCTCTTCTACATTGTTATGTATCTTTGGATTTTTAAATATAATTTATTTAAGAAATTTAAGAGGCCGGATGCTAATTATATTTAGGGTGTGTGACATGAACAAATATCCACTGAGAACACAACGGAGACCAGAATCCCATCTCACTTCTGACATAGCTATTGTTGAACCCATATCTCTAAAATGGATAAGTAACTGAAAACTCTAAGAACTTTGGAAAGACAGTATGGAAAGATCATAATACCTGTGTTATACCAGGCTCCCACTTTTAGGGCTGTCAATCAGGAAGCTTTCTTGAAGACTAAATTCACATAAATATTTTATTATAATAAATTACAAAAAGTAAACAAGAAAAAAAACCCCAAAGTTACCACCTGCCTGTTTCCATTAAAAAAAAAAAATCCTCTGTGTACATAATCCCAAAGCCACACATAATTTCAGATGGAATACCTTTTTGCTTAATTTGTCAGTTAGGGATCATACTTTTTTTTCAGTCTCATTATCTAGTGATAAAGGCTCAATAACCCTAAAGTCTGTGATTTTTCAACTAGCCATTTAATTTTACTCATTTCAATCTCTTTTCAAAACACATTTTATAGTCAGAGGACACAATGTATATCAGCACGGGAGCATGACAAGATTTTTACATTGCTGGACATCAACCTAGGGAAAAAAGTCACAGAATAACAATGGAAAGTATACAAGGAAATTTCTTATACTTTAAGATGAAAATAACTTTAATTGACAGTACTGATTATACCAGGTTTCCTGCACACAATACTTGAGAATGTATATTTAAACTAGTGACAGTTGAAGAAGTTCTCTCTTTAGAGTTTGATACATTGCACACAGAGCAGAATCATGCAACATTAGGAATAAGCCACTTCTAAGTCAACTGATTTATCAAAAGGTGTAACAAATAGGAGTTTAATAATTTTGATGAATTTATAGCAGTAAGCTAGAGTTCCAAGAGAAGCAAAATCTTAGGTGATTGCTTCTTTTCATTTAGTACTGTATCTCTATCAATGAATCTGTACTTGAACAACACAAAGAAAAAAATAATAGTTACTAATACTATGCAAATGAATGCATCCTTTGCAAAGCACTGAAAATGTAGGGTGGGCTTCATGTCCTACCCACAGCTTACTCTGTCTTTCCACCAGTGCCTCTGTGCCTGATCTCTAAAAACCCATACTGAGAAGGCAACCATCTTACTCATTATGGCCTTTAATCTCCCTTGCTGATAATTTTAAATTTTTAAACAACCCTATGTCGCGCTTCCTTTTATGTGTTCTCATAGCTACAGAAATAATTTTGGAAGCAAAATATCTAAACAGTAAGCATAATAAAAATGAAACAGGTTAAAGCTTACTAGCAGCAGGGAGCAGATGCAGCAAAACTCTGCCAGTTCCCCTACATTTCCTCCCCAGCAGGGACTTTCTATCAAGCTGTGAGTTAGTTCTATAGTATAATGCAGGCTGCTGTTACAGCAATTGCACCTTCCTATACCTCAGTATTGTACTAAGAATTCACTTTGATTTCTGATTTCTTTCTTTGTAATAATAATGTTTAAAGCAGTTCCTGCAGAGCTAAATGTAAAGTCAAGCACTATATGCCAGATGATCAGACGGGCATGAAAATGTGAAATTGATAAGAAAATAATTATATATTGAAAAGCTATTTTCTTTGCTTTAAAAATATTAACTTTTCTCTTGCCAAACTGAAGGTTCTTGAGCCAAGATAAAACCAGTTAATGATTAAAGTTAAGGTTCCTTGAAATACGTCTCAAACATACATCATTCAATATATCAGTTACAATGTGGAAAAAAGATACCTATTCAAGGAACAAAGTCATAAATTGATAGCAATATAACCTGAAAGCAAATGAAGTCTGCCACATGAAACATGATCACAGACTGTCACTCTTAAGGGTTTTATTCTTCATGTGCAGTGTCAAAAATAAGTACTTTTGGAAAGAGAGTAACTGAATGAAGAATGTTAAAGGTGGAAATATTCTACCTGATGAGAAGCAGTTGAGGAGGTATATTCAAATAGGGACAAGAGAAAATTTAATGGCCAAAATCTCTTCCGTGGCCATTAAAAATGGCTTACTTTAAGATTCACAGTGGAAATGTCAGGTATTGCAATAAGTTGTCTTTGCAAGTCTGCTTTGCATCTGGAAGTCTTGAATACACTTGAGCTGTGGGGTTTATTTTCAAACACAAAACCTTAATTACGACTCCATACTTCCTCCAGAATACATTATACACCACCCACTTAGCCTGTGAACATGTCAATGCTATTGTTGCTGAGGTTGTAATTAAGCTTTTGTGTTATATAGTAAGGAAGGTTAATATGGTGTGTGTTTACTTATTTGTTGGAGGCAGAAAGAAGTTTATTGTAGGGATATAGGGTAAAATCTTGGCTGCACTGAAGTCAATGGCAAGACTTCCATAGACTTCAGTGGGGTCAGTATTTTACCCACGGAGTAGGCCACTGCCATTGGTAACATGCTGTGTGGATATGCAGTTAAGAAGTGTCTCATAAATTGGCAGTTCCTTGCTTTCAAGGATTTGCATTGCAAGTTGTCACAATTAATCAGCCTTAATCCCACTTCTCTGTTTTTGCTTTGTTTATAGGGAGTTACATCTAAAGTAGAATATAATACCCTGACAGCATAGAAAGGTCAGCTATAGGAAGATGGAGCAAATTACATTAGTGCTGCACGGAATACACTAGCTTCTTATTCATTTCCAGGTGCAATTCAACATGTTGGTATTAGTCACTGAAGTCCTATATAGTTTGGTCCCTAGCTTCTGAGAGACTTGAAGGCAGTGCTAGGCAGTGCTATAGCAGTTGAGACAGGCTGATAACAGTTCATATATTTGGGCATCTGGAGAAGTTGAGGCAGGATATATTCAATACGAGGTCCTTGACTCTGGAACTCACTTCAGATGCTGATCCAACAGAGTCTGGATTTGTTAATAGACACATACTTCTCACCATGTGTTACACTAAGATATTTTTAAAAATACATTGAGTACACATAATATCAATACACAGAGAGACATACACACTCACTACATATGTATCTATATTGTATATGGACATCTAACTACATACAAAATGTGCTCAGAAACAGTAAAGGACACATTTTAAAAGCTGATAAAAATATTACCAAAACTACAGATCAAGAATTGAGAAATGTTGGCAATTAATATTTTTGTCAGTAAATACTTAATATTCTTTTCTTTCATTTTCTAAACTGTGTGGCATTAGATTTCTTTTTAATTTGAGGTATATGGTTTATCTATATGCACAAATGCTTTTTGTAATCAATCACAGTATATTATCCTGGATGTTTCAACAAAAATTTTTACTGGTGCAAGACCTACTCAAAAACACATCCACAATATTTATCATTAATACATGTCCCAGACGAAACAAAAAACAGGTTTCAAGTTTTTTTCCAGCTTTGTTTGAAAAATTACAACTGGAAGATTGACTGGGAGTTACAAGAATGTACCACACTAGCTGAAAGCATTTATTCTGCTTCATGGCAAAGAACAACAACAGAGAGGAAGTTAAAGTAATTATTCACTGCTGAGCTGGCATACATGTTACTGGGTCAACAGTTAGCACTATCTGATGTGCAGAAGTTTAAAGTGGCATAAAACTAATGTTAGTTCACATTCATGTCACTATGAGTACTAGTTTGAAAGTGGAGTAGAGAAAAGGACAAAGATTTTTTTTTTTGTTCTGACATTTATGAGTAAGTAGATTGGTGAAGATGTGGAGTTATATTTTGGAGCCCATATGATAAGACTGAAGGCAAAGGAGTGGGATGAAATTGTATATTATGGCCAGAACAGAGGAACCTGAGATTATAATAGGGTACTGGAGTACAGTAGGATACTTTGGATTGTACTATAAATTAGGCTGGGAGAATTTTCCTGTGGAGAAGGTAATTTCCTGGGAGCTTTTCCCTTGGATTCCTAGTTTAGGTTCTGACTCACGACTACAGCCTCAGTGGTAGAGTAATAATAGGGTTATGTAGCAACTTCCCACTCCAGCAGAGATGAGAGAGCCATGAGGGCTGGACTTGAAGGGTGATTTGTTTTGAGTGGTGGGCTTTGATTGGAGTTTGATACGGGAGAGTTCTATTTCATTGTGTGTGGGGGGGGAGGTTAAGGGCAATTTGTTGTCCACACACAACAGAAGGGCTTTGATTCCTGCCCTAGAGGATACTATTTGTTTGTTTCACTACAGCAGATACAACTCATCAGTGGCTACTGAGTGGTGGCTATAAGGGTACTGCCAATAGATTTGGGATGTGAGGCCCACTGTGATAGCTGACTGGCTCCTGAGACGTGGGATCATGGCTATTTGTTGGGGTGAGTATGAGAGGATTCATAAGGAAGAGACCATTTTCTAGATGTAGACCAGGTATTTAGCATTTGATATCAGACCCAATGATCTTGTTCAAAGTGTCTTCTCTGGAGCTTTCAAAAGAGATGCTACTACGCAGTTCACGCTATTAAATGCAGGGTCATCGGTTAATCAAAATGTACTTTCTGTTTGTCGAGTTTGCAACAGTCATTGTCCTTTTGGACCCTTGGCTATTCCTGGATTCCCAGACAGCAGCATTAATACTGAAGACAAACCGTTCTTACTGAGGGATCTTGGGCTCTGAATTTTATTTTCCTGTTGATCTGATAAAGTCCTACCCTGTTAAACCATAATACAGCAGCAGTGATAAAATAAATTCCTAAGGGACTCTATAAGAAAGAGCCTTTTGGCCCCCATATACCACGAAATGAAACCTTCTATACTGGAAACAAAGGAGTGGAACCATTTACAGTTTGATTAGTAGTGTCTTATAATTAAGGATAGCAAAAGCTGCAAACATATCTGATATCAGTAAAGAACACAGTCTTTCATCTGTCAGTTGAAGAGTGCTCATTGCACAAACTAATGCTAACTACACACTCTGTTAGGACAAGTCCCTAGACTGAAGGTAACAAAGAACCCTGTTCCATGCAGAGGCCCCTGAGGTTGATTATCCAACTACTTTCTTGATCCTTCCTCTAACAGGGAGGTTTGAGATGATGTATGACTGTGTGTAATTAGGTCTCCAATTTCATGAGGTCGTTTTTCAAGCAAAGGTTGCATTTCAGCACTTTTTAAACAGACTAGCATTCTGCCTTCCTTAAGAAAGCACTGATAACAGGGGCCGAACTCATGAGACAAAGTTCCTAATGGCCTCCACAAGACATGACAGGTATGGAATCTGACCAAAGGTTGTCAAAGGGTAAAGATATTGTCTCACCCATCCAGGAGAGTGGATGCATTCATGACCTCTTGCTTAGTGCAAAAGTGACAGGCTTAAAACACAACTAATCTCTTCTGCAAAGAAGATGGAAAATCACTCAAAGCACTCAGATAAAGAGACTGCTCCAGGGGAAAAAAGACAGTCTTGATGAACCAGGCTGTTTACCACTCTGAACAACTCGATGGGCAATACTTCACTGTGCCTAATTTGGACACAAAATTCTTTGCCTCCATTCTAATTAGATAATAAAGAATATGAGCCAGATCCTCAACTGGTGTAAATCAACATACTCCATTGACTACAACTGAAGGATGCTGATTTACACCAGCTGTGGTCTGGCTTGATATATTCCCATGAAGTAAGTAAACATGACTATAACTATTTTACATTTATGTTCAGAATGGATAAAATGTGTTTTAAAGATAATCTTCATCTATGCTTATTAGAACATTAAGTACTCTGTAATGGTTTTTAATTCGCATACACATACATTTAATTTGTAATAAAGGTTTTCGTTAAGACCACACAAACAGTTTCACTGTTCTCTTTGTTATATTCTGTTTTAAATGCATCAGTCTATATAGATTTAATTATTTTTACAAACAGAATATTATAATCTCCCTCCTTACAAATATAAAATAAAAAAAATTACTGGTAATCCTTTCACATCCCACTGTGGGAAACTGTCAAAAAGCCAGAATATTTCCAAGGTCCTCCAGAGTTCCACTATCTGACCCGTGTTAAATATTCTTATTACAATTACTTCAAATGAATACAAAAGCTTTGTCTAATCCTAAGCCTGGGGAAATGATATACACTAGGCATAAAATGAAAGACCCACTGCTACTGTGCTGTTTGAATGCACTCCATGTTCTTAACATGGGCTGTAAAAAAAAACAACCTGTTTTAATATCTCAAATGAAACATTCAAAACATCTTCCAGCTGCAAAATAAATATAATAAACCTGATGTGAGAGAAGGTGGACACAAAAACATGCCTTTTCAGAGTATTGAATTTTTTATATTGGTTTATGACAATATTTTTCAAAATTATTAGTTTTCTTTTGATGATATGACCAATTAATTAAAATGTAGGAGATCTTCTCAGCAATGTAAATGTAGCAGAGTTTAATCTACCTGTCATTTTACATCTTTATAATATTCATTAACTTTTGTATCTTATATTTAGTTATTCTCTTTGTAATTACGAGGTGAAGAAGGGGGTGACTTTAACTAGCATATCCTATACAATGGCCTATAGGTCAAAGTATATGGCATAATTTCAAGTAATGTTTTATATATCTTACTATAAATATTCATATAAAAGATAAATAAGTACATGCACTAAAATATGTATATAAACACATTTTGCTTGGCTATTATAGCTTTATAGCTAGTTAAAAGAGACATATCCATCCACATGATCTAGAATCTCACAGTGGGGTCCATTTTTCTTCAAAAATTTCCATGCCCTCTTTAAGATAAAAGGTAATTTACTCCATGGATAAAGAGGATATCAAGCCTCTGTCCAATTCTTTTTTGCAGGAGTAGTCCCTGTTGTCCAGTGTTTGAATATAACCTCTTTCTGTTCTTACTAGGATAAATAGCCATGGCCATTTACAAATTATATTCAAATTAACAACTGCCAATATATTAAAACACCAAGGGCCAGATTTACAAAGAAATTGAAAGATCTTAAAGATGAAGATTGGCCTGTAAAGAAGGTACTTTCCTGGGAGCCTTTCCCTTGGTTTCCTATTTTAGGTTCTGACACATGACTACAGCCTCAGTGGCAGAATAATAGTTATGTAGCAATTTTCAAAACTCTCTAAGCAAGTTAAGTGCCTAAATCCCATGGAAGCCAATGGAATTAGGTTACTAACCTGCTTAGGTGTTTTTTGAAAATCCCACTAAATAACTATTTGCATCTTTAGGTGCCTAAATACTTTGTAAATCTGGCTTCATGGCCAAAAGATTCACATTTGGACACTTAAAGTTACAGTCCTGAATCCATATTTAGACACCTTAATAAAAGTGGCTTGATTTTCATAAATCCTGGAGCATCCATCAAATTCAATGGGATTTGTTGGTGCTCAACACTTCTGAAAATCAGGCCACCTTTATTTAGGAACCCGCACTTGTATTAAGGAGCTTAGTTTGCACAACCAGGTTTGAAAGTTTTGCCCAAAATTTAAAATGAGTAAGGTACATAGACACGATATCCATCGGATAAAATATGGCAAATCCCCTTCCTCAGCTTCTACATGACGTGCCATTAAGATACTTATTGTCAGTAACCCACCTGGTATATCTGGCAGAGTAAAAGTAATTAGTAGCACTTATTGGTGGGTTTGAAGCAATCACGGACTCTCACAACCACTCACACTGAATGAGTGCCATAAAAAAGCATTTGGAGAACTCCTTGTAGGACTCCCCCACAGCACAAAGGCAGTAAATCCAATGTTACTGCCTTTTAGTTGCTGCAGTATACTCCTCCATGTGGGCTGAGGATGGAGTATGTTTTTCGTTTTTTACTGTCTTTGTTGGAAAGTATTTAATGGAGTGAGATAAGCAATCCATGCCTGAAATTTTGTTTTGCCAAATCCAAATCTGGCAAAAACATCCAGCATGCATATACTTTTGACGCCACTAACTGGATTTTTCAATGCAAAGTTCATTGATATTGATGCCGATGATGGATATGCTGGGAATAGTAAAGTAAAAGAATTAATCCAATATGGAACTAACACATTCAACCGTAATATCATAATTTATAGAAAGAAAATGAAAATATAAAATGAACTGCTTGAATCAATGGATGTAGACTAACTGGTGTTACAGTTAGCAATAGATCTTGCTATGATGTTAAATGTTATCTTACTCTATAAAGTTCACATTTATTCCACATCTTGTCATGGAATATTTGTTCTGATCTTTCCAGTTCTCTCTGATTCATCCATTTTCCCAAACTCCCCATTCACTATTGCTTCATTATCACTCAAAATGTATGTAATCATCTGGAAATTCTCACTTATTACTCAAAGTTTAGAATAAAGTTTAAAAACTAAATTTAAATCCTCTAAAAAAAAAAAAAAAAGCCCTCAACATCACTACATATATTAAGTGTTTAAACAAATATTTCCCTTTTTAGGACAAGGAAAAGAAAAAGAGATACAATTCTGTACAATTTTGGCAAACCTACCCACCTGAAGTTCTGTATACACTATCAAATCTGAATAAGAGGTGGAAACCACTTTCACTATCCAGCTACCGCTGGTGGGGAACAACATTTCATAAGTAGTCAAGGGCCTTAGAGTACCCTTAATTCATGGATGAAATCCAAGTAGGCTTGGCTTAACAGATATCTTCGGTGATCTTAAACACAAAAAGGAAGCTTACAAGAAGTGGAAACTTGGACAGATGACTAGGGAGGAGTATAAAAATATTGCTCGAGCATGCAGAGCTGTAATCACGAAGGCCAAAGCACAACTGGAGTTGCAGCTAGCAAGGGATGTGAAGGGTAACAAGAAAGATTTCTACAGGTATGTTAGTAACAAGGAGGAGGTCGGGAAAGTGTGAGACCCTTACTGAATGGGGGAGGCAACCTAGTGACTGATGATGTGCATAAAGCTGAAGTACTTCATGCTTTTTTTGCCTCGGTCTTCACAGACAAGGTCAGCTCCAAGATTGCTGCACTGGGGAGGAGGTGAGCAGCCCTCAGTGGTGAAAGAACAGGTGAAGAATTATTTAGAAAAGCTGGACATGCACAAGTCCATGGGGCTGGATCTAATGCATCCGAGTGTGCTGAAGGAGTTGGCTTATGTGATTGCAGAGCCATTGGCCATTATCTTTGAAAACTCTTGGAAATTGGGGCAGGTCCTGGATGACTGGAAAAAGGCAAATATAGTGCCCATCTTTAAAAAATGGAATAAGAAGAATTCGAGGAACTACAGACCAGTCAGCCTCACCTCAGTGCTTGGGAAAATCATGAAGCAGGTCCTCAAGGCATCCATTTTGAAGCACTTGGAGGAGAGGAAGGTGATCAGGATTCACCAAGGGCAAGTCATGCCTGACCAATCTGATTGCCTTCTATGATTAGATAACTGGCTCTGTGGATATGGGGAAAGCAATGGACATGGATATATACTGACTTTAGTAAAGCTTTTGATAGGGTCTCGCACAGTATTCCTGCAAGTTAAAGAAGTATGGATTGGATGTATGGACTATAAGGTAGATAGAAAGCTGACTAGATCGTCGGGCTCAATGGGTTGTGATCAACACCTTCATGTCTAGTTGGCAGCCACTATCAAGCGGAGTGTCCCAGTGGTTGGTCCTAGTGCCAGTTTTGTTCAACATCTTCATTAAAGATCTGGATGATGGGATGGACTGCACCCTCAGCAAGTTCGCGGATGACACTAAGATAGGGGGAGAGGTAGGGATAACGGTCCAGAGTGACCTAGACAAATTGGAGGGTTGGGCCAAAAGAAATTTGATGAGGTTCAACAAGGACAAGTGCAGAGTCCTGCACTTAGGATCGAAGAATCCCGTGCACTGCTACAGGCTGGGGACCAACTGGCTTAGTAGCAGTACTATTGAAAAGGACCTGGGGATTACAGTGGATGGGAAGCTGGATATGAGTCAACAGTGTGCCCTTGTTGCCAAGAAGGCTAATGGCATATTGGGCTGCATTAGTAGGAGCACTGCCAGCAGATCAAGGGAAGTGATTATTCCCCTCTATTTGGCACTGGTGAGGCCACAACTGCAGTACTGTGTCCAGTTTTGGGGCCCCCACTACAGAAAGGATGTAGACAAATTGGAGAGAGTCCAGCAGAGGGCAACAAAAATGATTAGGGAGCTGGGGCACATGACTTATGAGGAGAGGATGAGGGAACTGGGCTTATTTAGTCTGCAGAAGAGAGGAGTGAAGGGGGGATTTGATAGAAGCCTTCAACTACCTGAAAGGGTTTTCCAAAGAGGATGGAGCTAGGCTGTTCTCAGTGGTGGCTGATGACAGAACAAGGAACAACGGTCTCAGGTGGCAGTGGGGGAGGTCTTGGTGGATATTAGGAAAACTATTTCACTAAGAGAGTGATGAAGCCTGGAATAGGTTACCTAGGGAGGTGGTGGAATCTCCATCCTTGGAGTTTTTTAAGACCGGCTTGACAAAGCCCTGGCTGTGATGATTTAGTGGGGTTGGTCCTGCTTTGAACAGGGAGTTGGACTAGATTCACCTTCTGAGGTCTCTTCCAACCCTAATTTTAGGAAAAAGAAAAACCATCCTTATCTTATCAGAGGATGATCAGAATCAAAATATTCTTATTGGCCCAACTGTACCCACCTACACTGTAGCTGCACCATGTTTGGAGGCATAAGGAGTTGTTGATGGCACACATAAACTGCACACCTTAATGCATCCTTTGGGACAAGAGCCCCAAGTGAATGGGGACAGATGGAAGAAGTGGGGCCATGGCTTTGCTACATCACCCAGCTGAGCTAGCTGGGCACTCAGGGAGGCTGTATAGTTAACCAGTTTGAAAGGAGGTAACATGGGTTTTACTCCTTTGTGTTGGGGGATCCTGCAAGCTCGTGCAGTTCCCCTCGGGGCAAGAAGCTCGATATCATACACGAGAACTGTGCCTAAACACACATAAGAACATACATAGGAATGGCATGTACTGGTCAGAACAAAGGTCCATCTAGTCCAGTATCCTGTTACCGACAGTGGCCAATCGGCAGGTGCACCAGGAGAGTGAACCTAACAGGTAATTGAATCAAGTGATCTCTCTCCTGCCATCCATCTCCAACCTCTGACAAACAGAGGCTAGGGACACCATTCTACCCATCCTGGTTAATAGCCATCATGGACTTAACCTCCAAGAATCTATCAGTTCTCTTTTAATGCTGTATAGCCCTAGCCTTCACAACCTATCAGGCAAGGAGTTCCACAAGTTGACTGTGCGCTGTGTGAAGAAAAACTTCCTTTATTGTTTAAACCTGTGCCCATTAATTTCATTTGGTGACCCCTAGTTCTTGTATTATGGGAAAATGTAAATAACTTTTCTTAATCTATTTTCTCCACCTTACTCATGATTTTATACACTCTTCATATCCCCTTAGTCTCCTCTTCTCAAGCTGAAAGTCTAGCTCTTAATCTCTCCTCATATGGACCCGTCCCAAACCCCTAATCATTTTACTTGCCCTTCTGAACTTGTCTAACGCCAGTATATCTTCTTTGAGATGAGAGACCACATCTGTATGCAGTATTCAATGATGTGGCACTATCATCAATATATATATAGCAATAAAATATTCTTCAGTCTTATTCTCTATCCTTTTTTAATGATTCCTAACATCCTGTTTGCTTTTTTGACTGCTGCGCACACTGCATGGATGTATCACGAGAACTGTCATGATGACTCCAAGATCTCTTTCCTGATTAATGTAGTTAAATTATCCCCATATATTGTATGTATAGTGGGGGGTTATTTTTGTGATTATTTACATTTATCCACATTAAATTCATTGCCATTTTGTGCCCAATCACTAAATTTTGTAGAGATTTTTTTGAAGGTCTTCACAGTTCGCTGGTTTTAACTACTGAGCAATTTAGTTCATCTGCAAAACTTTGCCACCTCATGTTTACTCCCTTTCTCCAATCATCTTATGTATATAGTTGAATGATTGCTCTTAGGACTGACCCTTGTGGGAACCCCTAGTTACCTCTCTCCTTCTGAGAATTTACCATTTATTCTTACCTTTGTTCCCGTCTTTTAACCATTCTCAGACCATGAAGAGCTCCCTTTTAATCCAGGCGAAAACTTAATTTTACAAGAGCCTTTGGTTAAGGGGCCCACTGGTTGTTTAGCAGCTTCTGTTCTGATGTACTAAACATTTTGTATTACCTTGCGTTTTGGGCTGCCATTCTTCAGACTCCCTTTTTGGCTTTTCTCTTCCATTTTTACACCTTAATTTGGCAGTGTTTATGCTCCTTTCTATTTATCTCACTAGGATCTGACTTCCACTTTTTAAAAGATGCCTTTTTATCTTGCTTCTTTTACATGGCTGTTAAGCCACGGTGGCTCTTTTTTAGTTCTTTTACTGTGATTTTTAATTTGGGGTATACATTTCAGTTGGGCCTCTATTATGGTGTCTTTGAAAAGTGTCCATGCAGCTTGCAGGGATTTCACTTTAGTCACTGTATCTTTTAATTTCTGTTTAACTAACCCCCTCATTTTTGCACAGTTCCCCTTTTTGAAATTAAATGCCATAGTGTTGCACTGTTGAGATGTTCTTCCCACCACAGGGATGTTAAATGTTGTTATATTATGGTCACTATTTCCAAGTGGTCCTGTTATAGTTACCTCTTGGACCAGCTCCTGTGCTCCACTCAGGACTAAATCGAGGGTTGCCTCTCCCCCTGTGGGTTCCCGTACCAGATGCTCCAAGAAGCACACAATTCAACTCTTACTGAGTAAAGTACTTAAACAGATTAAATTAATAAAATTTTGCAGCCAGAGTCACTGTTATATCATTATACGATAAATATTTGGAATATTTCCATCTATCAATAATGCCATCTGTCCCATCCAATACAAATGGACTACAATCCATATGGCTTATTTTTTCTATTGATTACTCTGATGAATGAGTTAGCAAAACCACTCATAAAATCATCATATTACATGACACTGTCATTAAAAAGATGCGAAGAAAAGAAAAACACAAGATGATATTATCCTGAAAACTGTCAGTTCAATCTACAGGAAGTTTTAGAAAAGTTATGTTATAAACTTAAAAAAAAAAAAAAAAAAAAAAGCTCTAAATGTTAACTACTGAGTTAGCCAGAAACTGCTCTAGCACCTGAACACACAAGATTATTATTAGTAATTATTTATAGTACAGTAACTTGTAAAGTGTGCTAACTGCTTTACAGACATTCAGGAAGACACATTCCCTGCCCCAAAGAATGAAGAATGTACAAGATGCACGAAAAGCACGGGAACAGAGGAGAAGGGTTACAACATACAAAGTGATTGGGGTGATGATTCCACATGGCTTGTTAGCTCCAATTACTTTTTCAGCTTTGACTATTCATATTCTTATCCTTGCTTATATTCGATTTTAATTGCTTCTGCTATTATCCTTTGTTTTATCTTGACTTTAACCCTTGCCTACCTCTCAACTATTTATTTCCACTATAATCACCATGTAATAACAATCCATATGACTTGCTAACCCACTGTTTTCAACTTGGTCCCTGTGCTGGTGGCATGGGCAGGTAAGAGAAAGGAAAAATTTTTTGCCCCACAAGCTTTTCCTGTGCCTCACTGCTGGTGCAGTATCTCCCTGGGGACTGGGCTTTTAAAAGGATTGCCTTCTGGAGAAATAAGAACTGGTGCTGACTCTGACATCCTCTGTCTAGCTTTTCAAAAAATTCTCAGTGAAACCTTGTTTGCGAAGAAACTCAGATTCTCACAATGTCAAAAGCAGCAAAGGAAGCTTTTCAATTACCACCATGCAACACTCAATACTTCTACAGGCATTTTGTGATAACTAAACATTTATGTCTGTAACACATTTCAGACAGAAGGATCCCAAAGTGTTCAACACTGCATAGGTAAGAAATCTCTCACCAACACTGAAATGTTGCCAGACTCAGTGTTGGACACAGCGGCTGCTGAGCAGCACCCAGCTATGACACACAAAAGCTTAAAGCAGAAAATGGAAATTCCTGTTGCCATCTGAATCACAAGTGACATTGGCCTAGATACTGGGGTTAGCTTCCCTATTCTCACAAAAAATACTCTTTTGATCTTCAATAACCACAGATGGTCAGGATCTTAGCTTTCTGGTTCATCTGAAAGACAACATGTCCAGCAGTACTGTCATCTGCTAACACCATCCTGGGGCATTGGTTCAGTACTGAATCACAGGGAAGGGTGTGTGATGAGCCACTATGGAATTCATGCAGTATCCTTAGGATACTTAGGAGTCTAATAAATGTACTGCGCAGGCCTACCACTACTTCAATAATAAAATCTGGTAAGATTACAGACAGAAGCTATATAATTGCAGGAAATTGATGGTACCCTGCATGAACATTCTTAAATAATTTTTTGCCATCATCTCCCTTTCATAATTCAGTATTTCTAATGTTATCTTGCCTTTGGATCAAATGGAACAAGAGATCTTTATTTACTGAAATAGACAAAAACAAACAAAGCTGAACTGGAAGTTACACAAGAATATTATTGATGGGTAGTCCACTTTCTAAAACAATTCAAAAGCTTAGAAATTAGAAGTCTTTCAAAACCCAGAAAATTTTACACAAAGTTCAGAAGCCTAATTTATGAATTTACTTTGCAACTGACACATATTTAAAAAAACAAGAGAAATAAATTTTCTGAGACCATTATGCAATATATTTCATAACAGCGGTGAGCTGGTTCTTAACCCGTTTTCCTCGGTTGAAGTTAAACTATTGCATGAGTAGAATGAGGTGAGAATCTTTTCCCAGGTATTATGGATTTTCTTCCCCTTTCACATTCTTTCAGTCTTGTTTTAATTTAATGTCTATCAAATACTTGTCAATTATGAGACATCCCCAACAGCAATTATAAATAGCATTATAATTCCATCTAACAGAAGTCAAGAGAAAAAAGATAATTTAACGCTAGTATATATGAGTACTGATCTGCTCATTGCCTTTTAAGTTAAGAGACTTACAGGGTAAAATTATAGAAAATAAAATCAAAGGAGAAAAATAAAGCACCAAGTGGTACTTCTGGATAGAAGACCAAGGGATTTAGAATGAGATAAGAGGGCTATGACAAATAGAACAATCAGTACATAGTCTTCTTTTCTAGTATACTCGTCTTTCCCCATTTTATCTAGCAACAGCAACTGCAGATGGCTGAAGTCATAAGAAGTGAGATAAAGGATGTGGGCTTATTTTACAGTGAAAAAATCAGCAGATAAGAACATAAGAATGGCCATACTGTGTCAGACCAAAGGTCCATCCATCCCAGTATCATGTCAGTGACCAATGCCAGGTGTCCCAGAGGGAATGAACTTAACACGTAATGATCAAGTGATTTCTCTCCTGCCATCCATCTCCATCCTCTGACGAACAGAGGATAGGAACACCATTCCTTACCCATCCTGGCTAATAACCATTAAAGGACTTAACTTCCAAGAATGTATCTAGTTCTCTTTTAAACCCTGTTATAGTCCTAGCCTTCACAACCTCCTCAGGCAAGGAGTTCCACAAGTTGACTGTGCGCTGTGTGAAGAAAAAACTTCCTTTTATTTGTTTTAAACCTGATGCCCATTAATTTCATTTGGTGACCCCTAGTTCTTGTATTATGGGAATAAGTAAATAACTTTTACTTTTTCTTATCTAGGTTCTCCCCTCAACTCCATGATTTTATATACCTCTATCATTTACTCCCTTAGTCTCCTCTTTCCAAGCTGAAAAAGTCCTAGCTTTCTTTAAATCTCTTCCTCGTTATATCGGACCGGCCCCAATCCCCCATATATCATTTTAACGTGCACTTGCTCTAACCTTTCTAAGACTCAGCATCATCTTTTTGAGATGAAGGATACACATCTGGTATGCAGATTCAAGCAATGTGGGCATACCCATGATTTATATAACGGCAATAAGATATTCTCCATGCTTATTCTCTATCCCTTTTTAATGATCTAACATCCTGTTTCCTTTTTTGACTGGCGCTGCACACGCATGGTACTATTCAGAGAACTGTCCATGATGACTCCAAGATCCTTTCCTCATTAATTGTACTAAAATTACCCCTATCAATTGTATGTAAGTTGGGCGTTATTTTTTTGCATACTTACATTTACTCACATTAAATTTCATTTGCCCCATTTGTGCCAAGCTCACTTAAGTTTGTGAAGATCTTTTTTGAGAGGTCTTCAACAAGTTTTGCTTGCTAATCTCGGACATTAGCAATCGCTGCAAACCTTTGCCACCTCACTGTTTACCTCCTTTCTCACATATTCATCCCATGTAATAAGTTGTAATAGGATTGGTCTATAACGCACCTGACGCCTTAGGAATCTCCCACTGTATAAATCGGCCCTAATCCCTTCCTGTCGCGCATACACACAGTTCAAAGGTGAAAACCCTAAACTGGATGTTGTTACAGCCCCTGTAAGCATAAGAGCAACTGCTGCAATACATCTAGGTCCCTATTCAATTGGAGTTATCAGTTCACGAATTTTACGGATCATGCCCCCAAGTTCCATTAACACCTTTCTGACCAGGGCCCATTGGTTGTTGATGGTGTAAGGGTGGGCAACAAGTAATGATTCACCCCCATGAGTTTCCCACAGGTTCTTTCATGGTGCCTGCCAGGAAATTAGATCCTGATTATCTGTAAGGATATCGGAGGGCAACCTACCTGGCAAAAATGTCTTGTAGGTGCCTGGCACACCGCTTTAGCTCTGGTGTTTTTTTGCCTAGAGCTACTGCTTCCGGGCCATTCGGGTAGTCAAAGTCACAAAAGTCAGTAGTACTGTTTTCCCTGGGCGTCTTGGACCTCGGGAAAGACCCAGAAATATCCACAGCTACTCGCTGAAATGGGACCTCAATTATGGGAGTGGCTGAGAGGGCCTTGACCAGATCTTGGGCTTTCCCACTCTTTGGCACACTCTCACAAGACCCGACATACTGGGCAACTTCCTTGCCCATCCCTCCCAGAGTGGAGGACTTCCCCAACTTGTCTTTGGTTCGTTCACCCCAGCATGGCCCACTTGGCGGATGATCATGGGCTAAGCTTAAGTAGCTTCCCCTGTTACTTAGTTGGAACCACCAACCGTTTGTGCTGGCTGCCATTCTCCTGGTGTCCACCAGAAAGAATTTTCCTTGTAAAAGTCCTTGGTCTATAACAAACGGGATCGTTAGAAGAGCTGAGAGGCGGTGGGTTGCTCCGTGCGCCGCCACCCAAGCTTTCTGAAGGCTGTCATCTGCTTCCTGCTCAGTCTGAACTGTTCCCTTGAGGCTGGGGACACCAGTTCTTCCTCAGACTGTGGACTTGGGCTTGGTCCCTCTGGAAGCGATGGAGGTGATGGGGTTGTTTCCGTTGCTTGGTGAACCGCTGTCCGCTGGTGCACCTGTGGTATTTCAGGCTCTGTCTGAGCCTCTTCAGTATGGTTGTCTGTTGCTCTTCTGCCAGTTTCAGGCTCGCTGGCCCCCTCTGGTGTTGGGGTTGAAGAGTGGTTGCAAACTGCTGGTGTGGTGCTGGTTGCTGTTCCAGTTCCGGGTCCTGGGACTGGAGTGCTGTGGCTGGTTCAGCCGTTGGCATGGGATCCGGGTCCACTACCTCTGTCTGGGTCTCTGGTAACACAGACGGGTTCCCTGTGGACGGCTCCGGAACAGGAATGGGTCTGGAAGCTTGCCTGGTTTGGCTGCGTGTAACCATTCCCACTCTTCTTGGCCCGCTTCACCTGGTTGGCCAAGTCTTCCCCCCAGTAGCATGGGGATGGAATATTGTCATAGACTGCAAAAGTCCACATTCCTGACCAGCCTTTGTACTGGACAGGCAGTTCAGCTGTAGGCAAGTCCACAGCTTGTGACATGAAGGGTAAATGGTCACTTTGGCCTTTGGGTTGATGAGTTTGGGATCCACGAAGGATTGGTGGATAGCTGACACTTGTGCACCCCGTGTCTCTCTCCATGCGGTAACCTTCTTTCCCCCACTCTCAAATGTTCCCTTCGCTCCAAGGGATTTTGAGAGGTATGGCTGGGCCTGGGGATCTTTGTGTGATGGTGGTGTAATGACTTGCACCCCGGTGGGGTTCTTTGGGCAGTTGGCCTTTTATATGTCCCAGTTCATTACACTTATAGCATCTTCCAGCTAAACGGGTCACTGGGTGAGGTAAGTTACTGGAGACTGGTGAGGTGGAAGGATAGGGTGTCGGTGGCTTCCCTTGGGTTGTAGGTGGGGTTTGGGTTGCCCTCTGTTGTAGGGTTTATTGTCGGTGTGCCCCTGGGTTTTCATTCCCCTTTACAGTAGCTTTCTTGCTTTCTGCCACTTCCATCCATTTGGCTCCAATCTCCCCCCGCCTCGGTGAGATTTTTGGGTTTTCCATCTAGGATGTACCGTGTTATGTCCTCAGGAACACCATCCAAGAACTGCTCCATTTTCATGAGGAGGTGCAGTTCGTCAATGGATTGAACCTTGGTTCCTGATATCCAGGCGTCATAATGCTTCCCAACGTAGTAGGCGTGTTTGGGAAATGACCCATCTGGTTTCCACTTTTGGGTTCTGAACCGCCGACGGGCGTGATCCGGGGTTATCCCCATTCTGTATCTGGCCTTGGTTTGAAACAGTTTATAATCGTTCATTTGGTCCTTTGGCATTTCAGCCGCCACCCTCTGCTAAGGGTCCACTGAGTGTGACCTCAGCTCTAGCATGTACTGGTCTTCAGAGATGCTGTACCCAATGCAGGCTCTTTCAAAATTTTCTAAGAAGGTCTCAGTGTCATCACCTGCCTTGTAGTTGGGAAATTTCTTGTGCTGTGGAAAAAAGTATTGGCGAAGGGTTGTTAGGATTGGTTGGGTTCTGTTGCTTAGCCTGTTCTAACTCCAGTGCCTGCCGGATGGGCCCCCTCTGTTTTTCCATCTCTTGTTGGTTTTTTTCCCTCTGGAGTTCTATCTGTCTTCTGTGGGCTGCATCTTCTTCTTGTTGTTTTCTTTTGTGGGCCACCTGTTCTTTCTTGTATTTTTCTTTCGTGAGCTGCATTTTTTGGCTTCTTGATCTCTTTCATGGGCTTCTGTTCAGCTCTTAATTAGTTTCCATCCATCCGTCCTTATGTTCATTTTCATTGTCTATGGCTTGTTGCATGTGCTTTGTTCCTTTTTCAGGGTTCCTGCTTTAGGGAATTTCTCATGGTTTCTGTTTCTTGTGTTGGGGTGCCCTCTGGTGTTATTGTCTGAACTGCTGGCTCTCCGTTGTCTCCTGGGTTCTGCCTAGCAACTCGTTTTTCTTCTTCTTGCTACTCTTTGATATGTAAATTAACCAAAACAAAAGCCACTTTATTTACCTGTGTGTGTTTGCTGGGTACTTGATTCCCAATTGGACGCGTTCTATTGCTTAACAATAGACCCTTAATGTCCCTTAATCGTTCTTGCTTAATAATGCAAGCCTCGCAAAGCAGCAGAAAAAAAAAATTTCTCTCTGGCTACTTTTAAACCAAACCCTTTCTCTCTGCTAAAAAGCCCTAGCAGAGGAAAAAGAAAAGGCAATATTCCTACTGGCTTCTGGATTTCTATCTTCCCACGTCGCTGCCACCATGTAATAAGCCTCTGTCCCAAATCTGGACCTTAGCGTCCAAATCTGGGTGCTTAGCATGAACCTCCAAGCTTAATTACCAGCTTGGATCTATATCTCGCTGCCACAAATCAGGATTCTGAGTACCTGATAAACTCTCTGGTCTCCCCAAACCTTCCCTGGGGGACCCCCAAGACTCAGATGCCCTGAGCCTCCAACAAAGGGAAATACCCACTTCCCTTCCCTGCTCTTTACTTCCTCCCAGAGCTTCTCCCTGGGCCTTGGGGATATCTACCCCGGAGATTCCCTGCTTCAAGAACAAACCTTTGAAACACAAAACAGAGAGGATGATTTACCTTCTCTTTCCCCTCCTTCTTCTCCCCCTCCCAGTCTTTCCCTGAGAGAGACAGTACTCCTGGCACAGAGATTCCTATCCCCTTGCCTTAACTAGGAAAAGAAAAATCCAACAGTTTTAAAAGAAAGCTTTATATAAAAAAGAAAGAAAAAAACACATGACATGATCACTGCATCAAGATGACATAACACAGGGCTATTGCTTAAAAAGAAAATATGAATAATCAGCCTTATTCAAAAAGATATCCAATTTAAACATTCCAGCAACTCCACACATGTAAATACAAAATACAATATAAACCTATTGCTTTTCCTTTTGTACTCACAACTTGGAACAGAAGGGTAGAAAGAAGCTTGGAGATAGAAAAAAAAAAAAAAAAAAGCTCTTCCCTCATAGCCGAGAGAAAAACAAACAGACAGAACAAAGACAAACACACCCAGAAGTTCCCTCCCTCACTTTGAAAAATCCGGTTTCCTGATTGGTCTTAGCTATCTGTTTATGACAAGCACATCTGCAACACTTTGCCACCTCACTGTACCCTTCTCCAAGATCATTATGAATACAGGTAAATAGATGGCCTAAAGACGACCCTTGAGGAATATCACTGAGTTACCCTCTCCATCTGAAATTTACCATTTTATTCCTACCCTTGTTCCCTTCTTTAACTTTGTCTCATCCATGAAATCTTCCCTTTATCCCAGACCACTACATGACATAAGACCTTGGGACATGACCTTGTCAAAGGTTTCCGGAAATTAAGTAACTATGTCCACGTGGATCCCCTTGTTCCACGATGTTTGTTGATCCTTTCAAAGAACTCTAAGATAGTAAAAACATGATTCCCTTTACAGAACCATGTTAATTTTGCCCACAATTTATGGGCCAATCTAAGTGTCGACAATTTATCTTACTATTGTTTCATACTAATTGGCCGCGTACTGAGTAGACCTTACCTAGTGCTATAATTGCGGATAGCTCTAGAGCCTTTTTTAAAATTGGTAGCATTACTATCTCAGTCTATGTACAGAAGCTGATTTAAAGGACAGGTTACAAACCATAGTTAATAGTTCCGCAATTTCACATTTGAAATTCACATCTGGTCCTGGTGACTTGTTACTGTTAAGTTTATCAATTAATTCCAAAACCACCTCAAGTTACACTTAAATCTATGACAATTCCTCAGATTTGTCACCTACAAAGGATGACTCAGACTTGGGAATCTTCCTAACACCCTCAGCAGTGAAGACTGAAGCAAAGAATTCAGTTAGTTTCTCCACAATGACTCTATCATCTTTAAGTGCTCCTTTTGTATTTCGATCGTCCAGGGGCCCCACTAGTTGTTTAGCAGGCTTCCCACTTCTGATATACTTAAAAAACATTTTGTTATTATCTTTTGAGATTTTGGCTAGCCGTTCTTCAAACTCCTTTTTGGCTTTTCTTATTACGTTTTTACACTTAATTTGGCAGTGTTTATGCTCCTTTCTATTTACCTCACTAGGATCTGACTTCCACTTTTTAAAAGATGCTTTTTTATCTCTCACTCCTTCTTTTACACGGTTAAGCCAAGCCATAGTGGCTCTTTTTTAATTCTTTTACTGTGATTTTTAATTTGGGGTATACATTTCAGTTGGGCCTCTATTATGGTGTCTTTGAAAAGTGTCCATGCAGCTTGCAGGGATTTCACTCTAGCCACCGTACCTTTTAATTTCTGTTTAAGTAATTGCCTCATTTTTGCATAGTTCCCCTTTCTGAAATTAAATGCCACAGTGTTGGGCTGTTGAAGTGTTCTTCCCACTACAGGAATGTTAATTGTTATTATGGTCACTACTTCCAAGCTGTCCTGTTATAGTTACCTCTTGGACCACTCAGGACTAAATCGAGAATTGTCTCTCCCCTGGTGGGTTCCATACCAGCTGCTCCAAGAAGCAGTCATTTAAAGTATCAAGAAATTTTGTCTCTGCATTTTGTCCTGAGGTGACATGTATCCAGTCAATATGGATATAATTGAAATCCCCCACTATTACTGAGTTCTTTATTTTGATAGCCTCTCTAATCTTCCTTTGCGTTTCATCATCACTATCACTGTCCTGGTCAGGTGGTCGATAACGATCCCTACTTTTATATTCTTATTTGAGCATGGAATTACTATCCAAAGAGATTCTATGGAACATGTGGATTCATTTAAGATTTTTACTTCATTTGATTCTACATTTTCTTTCATATATAGTGTCTCTCCTCCCCTCTCTGCATGACCTGTTCTGTCCTTCTGATATCATTTGTACCCTGGAATGATTGTGTCCCATTGATTGTCCTCACTCCACCAGGTTTCTGTGATGCCTATTATATCAATATCCTCCTTTATCACAAGGCACTCTAGTTCAGCCATCTTATTATTTAGACTTCCAGCATTTGTGTACAAGCACTTTAAAAACTTGTCACTGTTTATTTGTCTGCCCTTTTCTGATGTGTCAGATTCTTTTTTTTATGTGAATGTTTCTTGTCTGATCCAGCCCATACTTTATCCTCTTCCATCCTCCTCTCGTGACTAAAACCTAGAGAATCTCTAAGAATAGACTCTCCTCTAAGAGAAGTCTCTGTCTGATCCACATGATCCTGTTCAGCAATTGGCTTTCCCCATCTCTTAGTTTAAAAACTGCTCTGTACCCTTTTTAATGTTAAGTGCCAGCAGTCTGGATCCACTTTGGTTTAGGTGAAGCCCACCCTTCCTGTATAGGCCCCCCCATCCCAAAAGCTTCCCCAGTTCCTAATAAATCTAAACCCCTCCTCTCTAACCATCGTCTTATCCACGTATTGAGACTCTGAAGCTCTGCCTGCCTACCTGGCCCTGCATGTGGAACTGGAAGCATTTCTGAGAATGTTACCATAGAGGTCCTGGATTTCAGTCTCTTTCCCAGCAGCCTAAATTTGGCCTCCAGGACATCTCTCCTACCCTTCCCTATGTCATTGGCACCTACATGTACCACGACCACCGGCTCCTCCCCAGCACTACACATAAGCCTATCTAGATGCCTTGAGAGATCTGCAACCTTCGCACCAGGCATAAAAGTCACCATACGGTTCTCCCAGTCATCACACACCCAGCTATCCATGTTTCTAATAATCGAATCTCCCATTACTATCACCTGCCTTTTTCTAATGACTGGAGTTCCCTCACCCGGAGGCGTAACCTCAGTGCAAGAGGATACCCCCATCATCATCTGGAAGGAGGATCCCAACTATGGGAAGGTTTCCCTCTGCTCCCGTTGACCGCTCTGCTTCTCTGGGCCTTTCATCCTTTCTTAACAGCGCAGGGGCTGTCTGACTGGAGGTGGGACAAATCTACAGTGTCCTGGAAAGCCTCATCAACATACCTCTCTGCCTTCCTTAGCTCCTCCAGTTCTGCCACCCTGGCCTCCAAAGCCCATACATGGTCTCTGAGGGCCAGGAGCTCCTTGTACTGAATGCACACATATGCCACCTGCCCACAGGGCAGGTAATTATACATGTTACACTGAGCACAATAAACAGGATACCCCCACTCTGCTGCTGGGCTTCTGCCTGCATTCTCTCCTAGAGCTACTTAGGTTCATGATAGGGTTTTTGTTTAAATCAAGAAGTTTTGATTATAGTTTAGTTTAAAGGTTTTAAAGAATGACAAGTGTATCTCATCCCCTTCCCACTCCCCTTCCCAACTCCCTGCTAGCGGCCCCGTTCGCAAAGCTCCCTGGTCACTTGCTCACTGCTTTATAAAGCCCCGCGTTCTGATAGCCCCACCCTGACTAAGGCTCAGCCAATGAACAGAGGCTTCTAGATTTCAAACCTTGTTTAGAAGCTCACAGCTTCCAACAGCCAGCCACAGCACATGGTCCTTCAAACAAACAAACAGATAGACAAACACAAGCTCAGCACACAGCAAGTAATCCCCAAACACAAACTACAGACAGCCACTTACCCCAAGGGTCCCGTATTTGCTCTTCCTTCACCTGGAGAACTCCCTCTCAAAACTCCCTGTTAGCTTAACTAGTAATGGCAGATGTAGGTGTACATTGACCAGGTAGTCAACTCACAAATTGCAAATGCAGATGCCAAACCTCTTATAGAACATATCTCTCACAGAATGGTCTTTCAGGGTGATATGTGTTTAACCTTATGGGATAAGTATTTAATCTACTGAGCTACTGTGACTTTCTGTTCTTCTTTTAACTTTAACAACAAACTATTATTGTTTGTAAAATTATGAGTGTAAGCTTGGTAAAACTTTAGAAGTCACTTTATATCCAGGGAGGCTCTCCCTCTGTTGCAACAAAGAGGGACCAGGAAAACAGGAGGTTAACTAACCTAAAATTCCAACAGGTGAAAAGAAAAACCCAGTAGGGAATATCCTTCCACATAGATTCTTTGTCTTCTTGTTCGCAGCTGGAAATGTTTTTCCAAGGATGGGGGACCTGAAACTATAAAAAAGAGGGGCAAACACATAACCCCATACTGTAGATGCAGCCTACAAGTGAGAAAAGGGGTTTTACCATTGCCGTAGGAACACCACTGCCTCGAGAAACAGTAGCTCAATTGACAGAAGCATTCTGCTAGGGATTAAGCTGGCATACCTATGATGTTCAGGGGTGTGGCCTTATTCAGACTAAGCTCCCATCGACTTCATGTTCATGCTCTACATTATCATCTTCCTTGAAGTATATTGTTTCTGTGTATATAAACACATATAGATGCTCACCTACACACTTCTCCATGGTCCCTTCCTTTAGACTCAATTCACTTCTGTCCTCAGGGGCAGCTCCAGGCACCAGCGCAGCAAGCACGTGCCTGGGGCAGCAAGCCATGGGGGACAGCGTGCTGGTCACTGTGAGGGCGGCAGTCAGGACACCTTTGGGACCGGGACCGGCAGATCACCCGCAGAAATGCCGCCGAATCTGTGTGACCAGCGGACCGTCCGCAGAAACGCCGCTGAAGGTCGCCTGACTACCGTGCTTGGGGCAGCAAAAAACATAGAGCCGCCCCTGTCTGTCCTACACAATTTATGTATTCTATTTTGCACTCTTCTATATTATTGACATCAAATATATAGAATTATTCTACTGAAGTTTTAGAAAAACGTTATTTATGCAGGAGAAATTCATCTCACATCTTTATGATACCCTACTAATAATTTTTTGGTGTTCCATAAATAAGCCTTGGCAGTTGAGAAGTATGATGTATGCTATTTAGGAACATGTTTAATACAAACACCTCAGTAATCACAATAGACTGTCATTTCTCTGTTAATTCAGAACATGCAACAATCAAACAGAAGTCTGAAAGCCCTTTAAAAATTTAATTAAATCTGTGGTTTATAATGTCTGGTCTGGAAGAAATGAGCTCTGAACTGAATAATTTTATTTGCACAGTTACACACAGTCTGTTTTTCATGGAATGACTGAAACTGAATAATTCCAATCTATACATTGTTTGCTCTTATTAGGTAACCAGTAGGTTGCTATTCTTTCATACCTATCTTTGGCCACTGATTGAAATGAAGAAAACTCTTTCGAATAACACAATGTTTTTGTTTGGCTGGCTGTTTTATTTGGCTAGAATAGAACATTATGTCATGCTAGAGTGGCCCAGGGCTGTACTACTGGGACACCAGCAAAGAAAGAGAGAAAACAATAAAAGGAGAGAGAAAATCCTGTCTCTTTAATGCACACACCTTTCAGTGTGCAGCCACAGTGCCTGGTCTGCTCACAGAAAAGTAATACTAAGGCTTTCTCCAGTTTAGTTCAAAGTGCGTGCCAGATCCTGGAAGGCTGGAGGTCTCCTGGCTTCCTTGCCTCCACAGATTAGGAGAAGGGGAAGAAGTACAGCTCTCTAGTTCCCCAACGCCTTCAAATCTCCTGGCTCTGTTCCTCCCTGGTCAGAGGAGAAAGACAAGACTCAGTTTTCCATAAGAATGCCTAATCTATTATTTCCCCTTCCACATAAACCTTGATGGACCAAGGTGAGACTCCTCTGTTTCCAGTCGGCAGGCCAAGCAGCTTCTCAGGGAAGAACAGGCCTCCACTGGATAGAAGGGAGTTACCTCTTTCCCTGCCTTAGTGTGGGTTTTACATAAACCATTCCTCACCGGTAAAGGCCACAACACACTAAGAAAAAACACAGCATCCAGACCTCTCTTTCCCAAGCATGATTATAGAGGACGTGGTAGGAAACTGGTTATAGCAACATTTAACTTCCACTGATATTTTTAAGAACCGTCCAATCCATCTTCAGGCCAAGTCAAGGCACAGAACTGTTGCAATGATGGATAATCTCCCAGGATGACTCACAACACTGAAAAATATGATGCTTTTTAATCTTTCCTCTGTTTCTGCCACTGCCACTGCCACTCATAAGGGATTGACCTCCTTATGGGACCTGACATGAGTTTATGAAATGGCTCTAAATTGGCCTTTCTAACAAATCCCACAGAATGCTATTGAGGAGCTAATCCTTCTCCCCAAAAGCTCTCATATATGGAGTCCTGCAAGGCTCATACCTGTCACTGCTCTAATTTAAATTCTCTTTGAGACAATCATGAGCTGACATGGGCTGGACATATCCTGACGACATGCAGCTCTCTATATATGCATTTTTCACCTTGCCCAGATAGCCCTATCTCCCAGCAATTTCAGTACATCGAGAGAATATGAGAGTGGAAGAAGAATGGCTGGGTCACATTGTACCCAGTAAAGACTTAAAACAGGCTAGGAGGAAAAGGGAAGCATTTCCAAGAATTGGTAACCACCACCAATTTGCCTTCAAATGAGGGCACACACTTCCCATAGACAAAATGGTGTCTATGGCCATGTTGCACTCATCACTGCCCTTGACAAATAGCTAGAGACACCAAAAGCACCTTCCTCCAGCTGTCAGCTAATATGAAAAAACTTGACTCTTCTTTCCCTGACAGTTGTGGTCCTGGAATGGGACTGCATAAGATGTTTGTGAAATTATTGCATCGGGTGCATCATGAGATGATCCATCTCCTAAATGATTCCAGCTGAAGAAAGCATATTAAACTTGCGTTCTGGAATCTGCACTGGATTTCCATTCATTAATAGTTCCACTAATGGTTATGATATTAATCTATAAAACCCTCAAATGAGTAGAAGCATATTATCTTAAGGACCATGTTACCTCAAGGAAATGCCATGGCAGCTGCAATCCTCTGACATAAATATGACTAACAAGTATAAATTCTAAGAAGAAAGAGATAGGCAACATTCTCCACAGTAAACAGGCAGAGTCTAAGGGCTTGTCTACACTTAGAAATTTTACAAAATATCTGTTATGGAATAATTTTTCTGGAATAGCTATTTTGGTAAATTTCCAAGTGTAGATAAGCCATAAACTGCCTTATTCAGATCATGCTGTAATGACTCACCTTTTTGCCAATACATGCCCTCCAGAAAGGACTGGGGCAGATGAAAAAAATCTGACATTACGCCCCCCAAAAAGAAGCTACAGGAAGTGCAACATGCAAAAATAATACAGGTTGAATTAAGAAACTGAGATCCAAGGTTGGTAGAGCTAAAAAGAGGATAGGTGAAGGCCAGGAACTCTAGAGAGGCAGCACACTCATTCTCAGAGAAATGGAAAGCATTATTCATTAGAGTTCCCTTCCAATAAATGAAGAAGAAATGTGATGGGCTTTGAGTAAAATTCTGTGCATCCCTCCCCATTCAAAGAGAGGGCTGCACTTATGCAGAGGCGCTGAAAGTGGAGCGGGGAGAAATAAGGGGAAAGGAAGGTTACTGAGCAGAGTTCAGAAAATTCCTTGAATATTTGTATTACACATGAACTCAACTTCAAAACAGCTTCTTCTGCTCTAGCTATCTGTTCCCCTTAGAAGTCAGAACACTTTGAGTCACTTATGGTAATTATGTGCTAATTATCTCAAGTTTATCTACCTGTAAAATGGGTACTATGCAGAAGTGTAGTGACCATTCATTATTTAATGTCCGTAAAGTTCTCTGAGATCATTAAAAAAAATGGAGCAGGAATATAAAGTATCATTATTGCACCATAAGAAATCATTGTGCAAATTATTATATTGTCAGGGAGGAAATGAGTCACTAATAGACATGCAAACTTGCTCAGGACAGAATTTGGCCTTATGTGTTCAGGTTTAATAAGCAGTAAAAGCTAATGAATTCCATTTACATTAAAATATTGCTTATACTAAACACTGAAACAAGAAAACCAGCAGAATAATTCAAAAAACATTCAGAGAAACTGCTTAATACCTTTACAGAAGATACACAGGCAGAACTATTTCAAATTGAATATTGTTCAAATTTTTTCAGGAGGGATTGGCTTTCGTAAAGAATTTTTTAACTTATTGCTTTGGGGAATTAAGACAAAGTTAGTGATGACTATAACTTTCTATTAAGCAACTTTTCTTCTCAATTGTGCTCAACTACTTATGAGCCAGAACATAACAGCTCAATCAAACCTTATTATATCAGTTTTACTTGAACCCCTCTGAAATGCACTGAGAAAATTCTGATATTACTGCAAGACTTAGAAAAACTTTTTTTATAAATTGACTTTTTTTTTTACACTAGAAAGAAGAAAATGGATCTTACCTTTTTAAGTTCGCTTAATTTCTTTTGCCATATAGCGTGAGCGACAGGAATGTACTTTCTGTCAGTTACATAACAATTGGCCATAAGGATGTGGTGGAGTTCAATGTTGTGGCTCATAGCTTTAAGAACTTTTTCAACATGTCTTAGTGAAACTGTAGCTTCAGTTTGTATGCCACCACCTACAAGCTGCATGGTACAAGGTACTAATGCAATCTGCCCAGCACAGTATAGAACTTCTCCAATCTAGAAGAGAACAAGAAAAAAAACAAGTTTGATTTTTTCTTTCCTATTTCTAAGCATTCTCCTTCATCACTTGCTGTTCTCTGTCACCAAAGAAGCACCTCTGACTTTGCCACAAATGGAGCAAATATGCCAACCTAAAGGTCATTTTCAACAGAAATTTAGTTACACTATAAAAGTATCACATTGTAATAAACTTTAACCAAAGAGTTAATACATGGATGGTCAAATGCACATAATCTTCAAAGAATCAGCCATGAACTGATTAAATAAGTCTAGAAATATGTAAATTTAACCTTTCACAATGTCACAATATTTCTCTGCAATCACTGAAAGGGTTTGTGTCAAGTTAAAAATAAGTTGTTTACAGCCCGACAACTCAGGTACTCAGAAAAATGCATCATTTTATTTCTACAATTTATGGACAAGAATATTTTTCATTATTTTAAGACAATCATATCAAGGTAACCATTCCCTACAGTGTATTAACCTAAGAGCTCTGTTTGATGTTACATTTTGCTGTTATTTCTACAACATGCCAATCCCCAAATATGCTGAATGGTTGGCTGCTTCTGCTTTCTCCAAGTACATTTGCACAGTCTACAAAGCTCCCATGAGTTTAAACAGGTAGAGTTGTGGGCTACTGTATGTTATGGGTTTTGTTACATATATGCATGACGATTCTGGTTTGCTGCTGCTTACATTTTTTATTTTATTTTTATTTCTTTAGATGAATGCAAACAGTACAAAGGCAACTATCCATAATACTCTTGGTGCCCTTGACATAACTTAAGTATCAATAAAAATAATACCCAGTTAACAGGCAGTTGTACAGTTCATGATAAGCCATCACCAAGGAACAGGACACTGATGATTGCTGAAGAAGAATCTTACTGGAACCTAGGGTGTTGGGTTTACCTTCCAGAAATCTAACTAGAATGCCTGTTTGCTTCAAGAGCAAATTGTTTGCCAGATATACTGCTCATACAGGGTATCCGATCAACGTATTTTATTTTGCGGCTAAAGCGTAGCTACTTTGGGCTGCTTTTCACAAGCTTATCGGGCAAGACCTACCAGGTAAGACTCTCAAGACCTACATTCTCAACCACAGCTAACAGAGGAAACATTGGTACCAACTGTTCAGACATCTTCAGGACTTATGAATTTAATGTAAACATCAAGATTCTTCATTCCTTTTTTCTTTATTTCTCTAAGGAGTCTATACAACTTCTGAGCAGTGAAAGTTACTCCACACAAAAAGTACAGAAGTTAGATGTATAGTGGGTGTAAGCAGCTTTGAAACCAGTACAGGAAACATATTGCTGTAAGTAGAGAGAGTTGGGGAAAAGCTCTGCTTCACTATGTAAAATGGATTGTGCAAGAATTCTTTATGAGAAATGTTGCAGAACTTTTTGTATAAACTGTATAAATTCCTTAGAATTAAGGCAAAGTAATAAAGAAATCTGTGTCCTGGAAGACATGGCAATCAAACCATGTGACAGACCCATATGCAACTCCAAATCTGTCCTCATAACTGTCTGTGTCTCACAAAAGACTCACACATGTAACTATTGGAAGAGTGTCTTACACAATTTGGCATACAAATTCTATGATTAGCAGCTGAAGAGGGGGAGGAGGCACAGAGGAAGCATAATAGACTAGCTGACACCCATCAAATGATTTTTTTAAACTGTATAAGATGTCTAAAATATTGTTTTGATAATGCTATATATAACCTCGAATTTTGAAAAAACAAATGCAAGCAATATTTTGGTTAAAAAAAAGAAATGGTCTTTTTTTTTAAAGACTCTTCTATTTTAAAATATGTGCCACTGAACAAGGGAGTCCAGCCAGCTATCAAGAGGCATACTGACAAGAAAGGAAGCAAATCCAGGAAGATATGATTCAGAGGGGCACAGGTTTATTTTTGGAAAAGAGGCCTTTGTTCTCACCACTGCTAAATTAAATCTTTGGATATAACAAAGCCTCCAATGCAGGTAATTTGTAATTTTCTATAGAGAAATCTCCCCAGCACCACTTCTCCTTCCCCTGTTAGGCCCCTGGCTTTACATGCATCACCCATGTTAATTACTAGATAGACAGAAGAGCTGTTCAACCAGTTCATTTCCTCTATTCTTGAACAGATTGTTTGAGACATAATATGAATACTAATTAATGATAAAATATCTGTCAGTGTTTTGAAATATGCACTAAGACAGCATTTTCTTAAAGTCTCCTGGATAGTTCCAATACAATTAGCCCTGCTGGTCATAAGCAGGGTCAAAACAAAACTCTGACAGATTTGAGCAAAACTGGCAATACTTTTGGCTCAAATTCAGTGGGAATTGTGCAGAGATATATATTAAAAAAACCCACCTTTTTTTACCCCTCTGTTCTTAACATACTTGTTTGCATCTTAAGACATAATTAATAGAAAAACTGTATGCCCAAGATGCCACCATGTTATAAAAAGGTGAGTGCCAGTGGGGGGAAGAAGGAGAAGGAATCAAAACAAGGTCACAGATTATTAGCAACTATTTTGCAGAGAGACATAGCTTAAGTTAAAAGGGAAAGGGGAAGCACATCCCTCTCCTCCTCTTTCCCAATGGCTTGATCATGGCATACAACTATCAATAAACAAATAACCAACAAGGGCAAAGCAGCAAAGAATAAAGTGCGTTAGCAGGTTTCAGAGGGCTGTCTGTACAGTGTTTTGAACAGTATACAGAAAGGGGATAGCAAAGTAAAAACTCATTTAAAGCTGGGAAGACTCCATAGTATCTCATTTGCAGTATTGAAATCATACAACAGGAGATGTCAAAATGTATGACGGCAATCCTTGTATTGTGAAAGTGCTGGGCAAAACCTTGCTAAAGCTTTGCACGTTTCTTTGAAACCTCTGTGATGACAACGAAAAATTTAACAGACTACAGTTTCACAGAATATCGAGTCCAGAGAACCAACATTATCAGTGGAAGCAGAACTGCAATATAATTGTTATGCATTCACACACCAATGTCATCATTCCATTTGCACTGTGAATTTTATTTCCATTGTAGTCCATTAAAGATCTGATAAACCAGCAAATGAAAGCACTCTCTGACTTAAGGCTTGTCCTTCTGAGCCAGATTCCAATCTCATTTACACCAATCTACTTCCAGAGTAACTCCACAGAAGTCAATGGGATTGATTTGGATTTAGATTGTCGTAATTGACATCATGGTGATTCCACAGATTCTTGCACCTTGTGTGTCACTTTACACCTGTGCAAAGTGCAAAAGTGGGTCTAATAAACTACCAATCTATGTCCATTTTGAGTAGGTGTGAATGACTACACAAAGTGCAAGGCAAAGGAGAACAAGCCTCCAAAGTCTTTAGTTTTCCCTGTTATGGCTAGGAATGCCAACCTTTCACGTGGGTGAATTCTCTTATATATTCTAGCTGTGCTGCAACATCCAAGCACAATACAAGGCCAGATCATGGCACGTTCTGTGTGCTGGAGCAAAGAAGGTGTGAGGCACGCTCTTACTTCCAGTTGCTGCCTACCCCTAACACTGCTCTCACTGGGAGAGGGAAAGTAGACTGCAGAGCTGAAATGTAACCCTCTTCTTTCTCCCCCCATCAAAATAAGGTGAGCAGGAAGGAATGGCTGGGGTCTTGGTTCTGCCTCTCCAACGTGCCAGGCAGTGTAGCTGCATTAGTGTATTAGATGGTGTATGGTGTGCCAGGTACCGATCCGGTACAATGTGCTCTCACCACAAAGAAACTCACAAATTTAGATTGTCAAATTCCCCAGTGGGATACTTCTGAAGATCCACAACAATGCACTGCCCCTTACTCTGGCTCATGGCAAATCTATGTCCACAAGGGGTGAGATATACAGAGACAAAAATATTTGTCACTTTAATTCAGACACAATATAATTGTACCTCCTTTATTATTTCATAACAAATAGCTCGTGTATAAAATTGAAGATTCCACTTAATAAAACAGGTGAGCGAATAAGCCACAATGCATTATTTCACACATTCAACTTTTTGAGCAGGGCATGCCAACTTTTAGCTGAAGTTAGACTTCTTTTCCACTAGCACAGACTCTAAATCAGTGCAATTAAGACCACTTTGCAATTTATACTCATTGTCTAATAAACTGTTACCAGTAACACGTTCAGAAGTGACCTGTATTACACAGGCCTCCAAGCACTAAATAAAACTTCCACAGTTATGTTCTAGTAAGTCCTGAGCCAAATGTAAAACAATGGATTGTTTGAAGACTGTCTTTTTTTGGGTTGTTCTAAAAGTCCTACTTAGAATACCTTCACTGGCTAATCCTCATAGTGGCACTAGCATTGAAACACATTTTTTTTCTATGCTTGCAAAGGAATTGGAGTAGCAGAAGAGAGTTAATTAAGGGAAAATAACTGAGGGGAGAAGAAAAAAAGCAAGAGACAGACAGAAAGAAAATATTTGAAATCATGCTAAATCTTGGTAGTATTTTGTTCCATGTTCTGTCTCATGTAAATTGTTTATATAATTTGTAAGTACACTGTAATATATATCTTTGTTTATATATTGTGACAAAGTTCCTCCTCTACCTTTGTGGGTCCTGCGCTTATTGGCAGATTTGCTCACCTCAGTGATCTTCCCCACAGTCTGGGTCAGCTCCTCCTGTGTCTGATCAGGAGTTGGGAGGTTTAGGGGGAACCTGTGCCCGCTCTCTACTCTGGGATCGATCGCCAGGCCCTGTGGATTGGCAGCTGTCTCTAGTGCCTCCCCTGGTAACAAGCTGCCATGACAGCTACACTCCCTGGGCTACTTCCCGTGGGCCTCCTCCTAAACACCTTCTTTATTCCTCACCACAGGTCTCCTTCCTCCTGGTGTCTGTATACCGCTTGTACTCCGAAGTCCTCCAGCAGCACATCCTCCTCACTCTCCAGCTCCTGCAGCACCTTTTGTCTCCCAGCTCCTACACCGCTATTTTTTCCGTGCCTCTGCTACCCTTCGCCTGACTGAGTGAACTCCTTTTAAACCCAGTGCCCTCTAATTAGCCTGACCTTGATTGGGACTGCAGGTATTCTAATCAGCCTGTCTGCCTTAATTGGTTCTAGCAGGTTCCTGATTACTCTAGTGTAGCCCCTGCTCTGGTCACTCAGGGAACAGAAAACTACTCATCCAGTGACCGGAATATTTGCTCCTTACCAGACTCCTGTACCCCACTGGTTTGGGTCTGTCACAATATGTATTTTAAATTCCAGTGAATGTTTGATCATATTCACAAAAGCTGGAAGTTTTTTAAACAGACAATATTATAGGCACAATTGCAAACTATCCTGACAAAAAAGGAAAGACAGAAAAAATAGCAGCTCTATCAGGAGTTGTTTAATGACTTGAAAGTAAAAAAGAAATCCTACAAAAAGTGGAAACACGGACATATGCTAAGGAGGAATACAAGAGTAGCACAAGCATATAGGAACAAAATCAGAAAGGCCAAGACACAAAATGAGTTATACCCCGCAAGAGACATAAAAGGGAAAAAGGAGAGGTTCTATAAATGTAGTAGGAGCCAGAGAGAGACAGAGAGAGGAACTACACTTTCCTTTATTAAGCAGGGAGGGAGAGCTAATAACTGATGACATCAAGAAGGCTGAGTTTAATGCTTATCTTGCATCAGTCTTCGCTAAAAAGATTAATGTTGATTAAATACTCAACACAATTAATACTGACAACAAAGGGAAGAAACACAAGCCAAAATAGGGAAAGAACAGGTTAAAGAATATTTAGATAAGTAAGTCAATAGGGCCTGATGAAATTTATCCTAGGGCACTTAATGCACTAGCTGAAGCAATCTCAGAACCGTTAGCAATTATCTTCGAGAACTCATGGAAGACAGGCAAGGTCCCAGAGGACTAGATAAGGGCAAACACAGTACCTACCTTTAAAAAGAGGAACAAAGAAGATCCAGGGAATTCAACTAGTCAGCCTGACTTTAATAATTTGTTCCAGTGTCTTTCCAGGTATCAAATAATTATTTTGTAAGCACCTTGAGAATAACAGGGTGATGCATAATAGCCAACATAGATTTAGCAAGAACAAATCATGCAAAACCAACCCAATTTTCTTCCAAAATGGGTAAAATCAGGAGTATCATATGTAAGACATTGGAGGTAATAGACCTGCTCTATTGGCACTGGTGAGGCCTCTGCTGCAGTCCTGTGTCTAATCCTGGGGAGCCACACTTTAAGAAAGATGTGGACAAACCAGAAGGAGTCCAGAGAAGAGCAAAACTGATAAAAGGTTTAGAAAACCACACCGATGAGGAAATGTTATAAAAGCTGGGAATATTTAATCTTCAGGAAAGAAGACTGAGGAGGGATCTTATAACAGTCTTAAAAGAGCTCAATTTGTTTATCTTAACAAAGAGGAGGTTAAGGGGTGATTTTATTACAGTATGTAAGTAGCTACATGGGGAACAAATATTTAATAATGGATTCTTCAATCTAGCAGCGGAAATTGGCTGGAAATTGAAAGCTAGAAAAACTCAGAGTGGAAATAGGGTGTAAATTTTTAACTGTGAGAACAACTTACCAAGAGCAGTGATGGATTCTCCATCACTGACAATTTTTAAATAAAGATTGGATGTTTTTCTAAAAGAAATGTCCTAGGAATTATTTTGGGGAAGCTCTATATGGCCCGTGGTATACAGAAAGTCAAAGACTAGATGATCACAATAGTGCCTTCTGGCCTTGGAATGTATGAATATGTTAAGGGCTGTTATAAAGAGGGTAGTGATCAATTGTTTTACATGTCCACTGAAGGTAGGACAAGAAGTAATGGACTTAATCCACATCAATGGAGATTTAAAAGGTTAGATATTAGGAAAAACTTTCTAACAATAAGGGTAACTAAGTTCTTGAATAGGCTTCCAAGGGAGATGGTGGAATCACTGTCATCGGAGATTTTAAAGGACAGATTAGACACACCCCATTAGAGATGGTCTAGGTTTACGTGGTCCTGCCTCAGTGCTGGGGGCTGGACTTGATGATCTCCTGAGGTCCCTTTCAGCTTTATATGTCTATCATTCTGTGAACTTAAACATAATAAAAATCACACATCCAGAAACTATTGCAGAAAATGAAGTGCTAATGGGGCTAATTGGGTGCCACTAATGTAGCTGTTGCTTACAGATAGGAGGGAACTCCTTTTTGTCAGGAATAATTGAGAGTGTTATTTAGAATAGAATAATTAAACCTTTGGACAAATATAACCTATTAAGGTCAAATCAAGCTGATTTCTAAAGGGAAATCATGCTTTCCATGCCATTTCATCACACATCATGCGGCTGGTTCAGTTAACTTTAAGATCAAAGACATAAGATAAGGCAGGAAACTAATAATTTTATTTACATTGTCTTCAGTTTAGCTATCTTTGCTATAATGAAATACTGGCTAATTACCTTATGTGAATGAATGAAACTAGTTTACCTGTGTATGCATAAGAAATAGAGGATAAGCTTCAAAGCAATGGTCCACAGACAATCTGCACTGCCTATAAAGTCCTGCTGTGATAAGAGGCTTGTCACCTTATTAGAGAGATATAAAGGAAAGCCTGGACCCGATCCTGCCACGCCAAGTCTGCTTAAACTTTGAACAGGGGAAGTATAAGTCGTAAGATGGAGATCTTTAAAATAATGACTTGGAATAACCTGGAAAATGCTTTAAAAGACTAACAGACTTTACATCTAAGCTGCCTTTGGATTCTGACCTGTTGGGATGACAGACTTTTACAAGTGAGCAGTTTATACATCTCTGCTATGAAACTGACCTAAGGAGTCTATGCATTTGTATGCATATTGATCTATTAACCATTTTTAACTCTCTTCTTCCTTTTTCCTTTTATTATTAAGCCTTTCGTTTTAGTTACTAAAAGATTGGGATCAGTGTGATTATTGGCTAAGATCTGAGACTCAGATTGACGTGGGGATAAGTGTCTTGTCCTTTGGGATTGGTGAACCTCACATATGGTGAATCAGGTTTTCAATACTCCTGACTATATTAGACTTGGCTGTCTAGATGGGAATCAAGGGCTGGAATGCTTACACGAGGTTGTATTTGGCTTCTAGTTAACCATTGTGGTGTCAAAGAAGCTGTTTTGTTACTGGCTTGGTGAATCTAATTACAGAATGAATCACCAGTTTTTGGGATTGCCTGCCCTATTCCTTGCAGTCTGTCTTGAGCGTAGCATTCTCAGTGTGGCCCATCCAGGCCTCTGGTCACAGTATTACAACCACACCTGTATCCCACAAATCAGAGTGAGATTAGTACATAGTCTACTCACTGGAGAGGCCTTGAAGTGAGTTTCCCCTCTCCTCTCCTTTGTACAGGGAAAAGTGGACACCTTTGATGACCCTAATAAGAACATTCTACAGAAGCTGCTCTCCATGCCCCCCCCACCCAACCAAGGTCCCAGGTGTGCAGCCAAACATGCAGCAGATTCAATGGTCTGGTTGCAGACACCCATTGGAATGAGGCCATGCAGTGACACTACTTCAGGTAGAGGCTCAATTATTCTATCAAAGATGTAACTGCCTGGGTAGAACATCCATCTAGCCTAGGAGCTTTAATTCAACTTTGCATTAGGACTGATGATAAGCCAATGGAGCAAGCTCAAGAAAAAACAGCACACTGCCTGATACCAGCCTGCCAGAACTCTTCTGTGGTTCCAGTTATCCGACCAGACCCTGAACTTATGCAGTTGATCAAGCCCAGTCCCACCTTTCTGTGGACAAAAAGAACCACTAACAGGCACTGGGGTTGTGCCCATATTGAGGGATGCCAGGGAACACTGTAGCAGGGTGCCAGGCCAAGGTCTGGCCCAGACCTGGGTCAGGAAATGCTAGAGCCCAACCCCATTAGTGGGGGGGGGGGGTAAGGTTGGGTTGGTGCTTTACTCCTCCCCACAGCGAATCACGCTGCTAGCTATCCAGCCAAACCTTGGTAACCCCAACCACCACATTACCCAACTCCATCTCCCTTTTTGACTCCAGCAGTCTACCGTGCTAAACTTTACTTACAAGGTGTTTGTTAAGGGGTATTGAATTCCCATCCTCCACAAGGACTTCCCTGAGCTTGTCAAGGCTATTGACGGATCACTACTCTCTTCAGGCCCCATCACACATCAGACAGTCCCCTTGGAGGTCATTACTTTGGCAATCTTGTAGTTTTGGGTCAAATGAACTCTGCATTTGCTGCTTATCATTGGTGTCCCCTGGATCATCACTCAGGAGCAGTGAATCAGCTGGTGCTCTCAATCTATATTCTTCTGCTCCCTGTGGTGCCGACAAGCTTGCCTTCCCAGCTCCAGCAAACAGACATTTGCATTCTGTGGCACACTTCAGCCACTGAAGGACCCAGAATCACAATCTGAAGAATTTTCAGTAGTGTCTGGAATTCCTGTCAAGTACTGAGAATATGCCAAGGTATTCGACAAACAGAAAGCGAACGCTCTACCTCCTCACAGCAGTTACAATTGCCCAGTAGATGTTCAGCCAAGAATAGAGATTCTTTTCGGACACATTTATGCCCTATTTAAACCTGAGTTGCATGCCTTTGGGGGTACGTCAAGGGAAATCTTGACTCCTCCAGCATGAGCACCTATCTTCTTTGTGGCAAGAAGGACGCATCCATCTGACCTTGCATTGATTATCAAGCCCTAAATAAGATTGCCATCCACAATCCATACCTACTTCCTCTGATAATCAAACTCCTGGAAATAATCCATTTGGCTTGGGTTTTTACAATGCTAGATCTGCATGGAGCATACAACTTGGTCAGAATCTGGTAGGAATATGAATGGAAGACAGCATTTCAGACTAGATATGGCAATCTCAAATACCTGGCCCTGTTGTTTGATCTGTGTAAAGCCCCTGCTACCTTCCAGCATTTCATGAATGACTATTTCAGAGAAATCCTTGACAAATTCACGATAATCTACTTAGTCAATATTCTCATTTTTTCAGAGAATCTAAAACTCCCTGATCACCAAGTGAGCACTGTTCTTGACTAGCTCTGCCAAAATCAACTTGATGTGAAAACTGAGAAATGTGAATTTGTTAAAGACACCATGCAGTTTCTGGGTTATTTTATCTCCCTAGCGAAACTCGCGATGGACCCTGCAACACTACAGCGATCACCAAGTGGAAAGTGCCCTCAGATATATGCATGGTACACGAAATGGGGAGGGCTGTGAGCTAATACAGAGAATTCTTTCCCAGGTATCTGCCTGGTGGGTCTTGCTCACATACTCAGGTTCTAACTGTTCGCCATATTTGGGGGAAGGAATTTCTCCCCAGTTCAGACTGGCAGAGTCCCTGAGTTTTTTTCCGTCTTCTTCTGCAATATGGAGCACGGGTCACTTGCAGGTTTAAACTAGAGTAAATGGAGAATTCTCTGTAACAAAGTCTTAGAACCATGATTTGAGGATTTCAGTAACTCAGCCAGAGCTTAGGTGTCTATTACAGGAGTGGGTGGATGTGGGTCTCTGGCCTGCAATGTGCAGGCAGGCAGACTAGATGATCACAATGGTCCCTTCTGACCTTAAAGTCCATGAGTTCCTCAAGTTCACAAATTTTTACCAGCGACTCATCCAAGGATTCTCTAAACTGGTAGCTTCTATAACATCCCTCCTCCAGAAGGACTAAGTTCACCTGGTCAGCTGACATGGCAGATGGTGTTTGAATGCTTGAAAAAGGTGTTTATTTGTACCTCTTTTTGAACCATCTGGACCCCACAGAATCATACAAACAATAGGAGGAACCAATTAATTGAGGCCCAGATGCTACAGTTAAACGGTTATACCCATACTTAACTTTTATCTGGGAGATTTGCAAGATCTGGCCCTGACTGACTATCCAGGGGAAAAAGGAAAGTAACACAAAGTGCTATCCAACGTATAAAGTAAGCAAAATATGGGAAAGATGGTTTTTCCCTCTATTTTTTTCCCAATTATAGTAATCTTAGGTGCTCTTTGTAACAATAGCGTTCAGATACATTCAGACACATGGAGGCAGACACATGCTGGAGGTGAATGCATGGCTGCGCAGATGGAGGGCTTCGGCTTCCTTGGCCATGGGATGCTGTTCAGAGAAGAAGGACTGCTGAGCGGAGATGGGGTCCATCTATCAAAGAAGGGAAGAGTATCTTTGAATACAGAGCGGAAATTCATTAGATTTCCCCTCTGTATTCCCTCTTGTCTTTCCTTTGTCCCTGCTGTGATTGCCCAACGCCTCTCCCTCTCCACGATTCCAACTCAGGTCTCCATGTTTTGGACTTGCCTGTGGGCTTTTGTCTCCTCCCACATTGAATCTAGTTTAATGCCTGCCTCACTGTGACTATATACAAATGCAAAAAGTATGGGGAACAAACAGGAAGAAGTAGAAATACTGAATAGTGAATAATCACAATTATGACACAATTGGCATCACAGAAACTTGGTGGAATAATTCACATGACTGGAAGATTGATATAGAAGGGTACAGATTTTTCAGGAAGAACAGGCAAGATAAAAGGGAGGAGGTGTTGCCTTGCATATCAAAGATGTATACAGTTGAACTGTGGATGAGACAGAAATGGGAGGCAGACATTTGAAAGTCTGTGGGTAAGCATAAAAGGTAAAAAAAAAAAACAAGGGTGATGTAATGGTAAGTGTCAGCTATAGACCACCAAATCCGGAAGAGGTGGATGAGGCTTTTTTAGAAAAAAACTAGCAAAATCATCCAAACCACAGGACTTGGTGGCAATGGGGAACTTCATCTGTCTGTTGGAAAAACAGTACAGCAGGGCACAGATTATCCAACAAGTTCTTGAAATGCATTGGAGACAACTTTTTTAATACAGAAGGTGAATAAAGCAACTAGGAGAAAGGTTATTCTAGATTTGATTCTGAGGAACATGGAGGAACTGGTTCAGAATTTGAAAGTGGGAGTGATCACAAAATGACAGAGTTCATGATTCTAAGGTATGGTAGGAGGGAAAACAGCAGAATAACGACTGTAGATACCAAGAAAGCAGACTTTGGCAAACTCAGAAAATTGGTAGGCAAGATCCCGTGGGAAGTAAGTATAAGGGAAAAAGAGTTCAGGAGTGTGGGCAGTTTTTTAAGGAGACATTATTAACAGCACAAGTGCAAATTATCCCAATACATATGAACAATAGAAAATATGGTAAGAGGTGACCCCAGCTTAACCAGGAGATCTTCAATGACCTAAAACTCAAAAGAGAGTCCTACAAGAAGGGGGAAACTATGTCTAACACACAACACAAGCATGTAGGGACAAAATTAGAAAGTCCAAGGCACAAAACAAATTTAAACTAGCTAGAGACATAAAAGGTAACAAGAAAATATTTTATAAGTATTAGATGCAAGAGCAAGGACAGAGTAGGGCAATTACACACTGAGAAGGGAAAGACAATAACAGAAAATGCAGCAATGGAAAAAGTGTTAAATATTTTTTTTGTTTCAGTTCTCACTAAAAAGTGTGACAGACACAGTCTAGTTGGGAACAGCAAAGTAGTAGAAGGGAGATATACTGGCCCCTGGATAAGCAGTTTTCTGCTCCCTGAGTGACCAGAACAGGGGCTGTTCCAGGCTAATGAGAACACCTGACTCCAATTAACCTGTTAAGTGTCAGGTGAGACTGTTAAGCACCTGACTCTAATTAAGGCCCCTCTGATGCTATAAAAACGGTTCACTCCAGTCAGGCTGGGGGAAAGGAAGTGCGTGAAAGGAACTGGGAGCAAGAGGTGTGCAAGAAGTTGAGAATGAGTAGGCATACTGCTGGAGGACTAAGTAGTACAAGCGTTATCAGACATCAGGAGGAAGGTCTGGTGGTGAAGACAAAGAAGGTGTTGGGAGGCGGCCATAGGGAAGTAGCCCAGGGAGTAGTAGCTGTCACGCAACTGTACCAGGAGGCACTCTAGACAGCTGCAGTCCATAGGGCTGGAACCCGGAGTAGAGGGCAGGCCCATGTTTCCCCCAAAATCTCCCAGCTCCTGGTCAAACACAGGAGGAACTGACCTGGACTGTGTCTTCTACCAGAGGGGAAGATCCCTGGGCTGTTTCCCGACCCACAGGGGGAATCTGTGAGGCAAGCAAATCTGCCAATCAGCGTAGGATGCACCAAAGTAGAGGAGGAACTTTGTCACAAAAGTTAGCTGTGATTGAATGCCTAACATCATGAACATCAGTGTTAATGGGTTAAGTCTTAAGATATGAGACTAAAATAGAAAAATAAGTTAAGAATTACTTAGAAAGATAGATATTTTCGAGTCAGCTGGGCCTGATGAAATACATCCTAGAATACTTAAGGAACTGGCTTAAAAGATTTCTGAGCCATTAACAATTATCTTTGAGAACTCACGGAGGACGAGAGAGAGATCCTAGAGGTCTAGAAAAGGGAAAATATAGTACCTATCTACAAAAGAGGGAATAAAGACAATCCAGGGAATTATAGACCAGTCAGTTTAACTTCAGTACCCAGAAAGATAATAGAACAAATGATCATTCAATTTGTAAGCACCTAGAAGACAACAGGGTGATAACCAACAGTCAGCATGGATTTATCAAGAACAAATCATGTAAAACCAACCTAATATCCTTCTCTGACAGGGTAACAAGCCTTGTGGACAGGGAGGAAGCAGTAGAAATTATATATCTCGACTTCAGTAAGGCTTTTGATACTGTCTCATAAGACCTTCTCACAAACAAACTAGAGAAATATAGCCTACATGGAACTACTATAAGGTGGGTGTACAACTGGCTGGAAAAGAGTAGTTATCAATGGTTCAGAATGAAGTTGGAAGGGCATATCGAGTGGAATCTCTCAGGGATCTGTCCTGGGCCTGGTTCTAGTCAATATCTTCATAAATGATTTGGATAATTTCATAGAGAGTACAATTATAAAGTTTGTGGATGATACCGCGACAGGTTGGATCACAGAAACCCCCTCGGGGCTGCCAACTGATGTGCCAAGACTACTTCTGCCCCTGCTTTCTTGCCCTGACAGCTTAGGACTTCAGTGCCCTGCCTGGTTTGAGCCACACTCACTAGCCTGCTGCAAACCCAGACCCAGGGTCTGAACCACATCCCCTAACAGCTGCAGGCATAACTGAAAGCAACCTACAGAAGTGTTCCTATCTTTGACACTCAGATGTCTGTCCGACCTGAATGCGGGTTCGGTGAAGTTCTTTTGATCGAGTGAGGGAAAACCAAGACCAGACAGGCTGGAAACTTCGAAACACCACGTGGCCGTTTATTAACAGGGAGAAAATCACAACTTGGGCTGGGGAGGAGCACTTCTATCAACTAACAGTAACTTTAGCACAAGAAACCTGTACACAATCTAAACCACGCTATTTACATCTATTAACACACAACCAAATACTTTAAAACCAAATGTTCTTGTAAAAGGTAAACGAATACACCAAATTAAATGATCTGTGTGCACACTTAACCAAATATATACCCCAAATTAACTTCAAATAGCAGTTCTCTAACACAACTCAAACCTTAGATACCATATATACATAACCTTACAGCAGGCAGTAGCATATGCAGTTGTATACCAAATAAAAGGGGACGGAGGAGAGGAAAGGTTAGGCAAAGCACAGACAGTTAGCGGGTAAGTACCGTATTCCAGGCGCAGCTGACCAGCAGAACAGACACCAGAAGCATACCGAATCCGTGGAAAATACTGTAGAAAAAATAAGCAATCCGTGGAAAAACACCGTTGAAAAGAAATAATAAACAACACGACACGAGCCGGCTATATCCGGAGGAGACCCCTGGCTGAAGGGTTGATCAGGTCTCTCAGTCAGTTCGCGGATACTCCTACAGGCCCTGGCCCGAGGCATGGTTTTATTCCAGGGACTGTTTTACACCTGGCGAAATTTGATTGGTCCCTAGCTCCCCCACCCTCCAGGTTCCGAGCTGTTGCCCCCTACGTGGGCAGATTTTGCACACGGCACACTAGAAGCTACTAGAAGCTGCACTCAGCACACTAGCATAGTTTTGCACACAACCCTAATCCGACCCTTTGAACTGCATTACGATTGGTCAGATTGGGCCCCTTTGCACAAGGCACGCTGGTGTTATGCACACAGCACTAACCTGACCCCTGGGTTGCTAGGCAGAAGAGCAGGAGACTGCACATGACCCTAGCCTAACCCCTAGGTGACCAGGTAAAAAGGCGGGAATCTGCACACGGCCCTTTAAGGTTGCACACCGCACTACGGTGCTGCACACAGTACTAGTGTGACCTTTAGATGACCGGCAATTGGCCATACAGACGCCATGTTAGGCCAGAAGCCTTCGGGCTACGACAATGTCCAACTCCCAATGGCGTCCAAACCCCAAATAAATCCGTTTTCCCCTGTATAAAGCTTATAGAGGGTAAACTCATAAATTGTTTACCCTCTGTAATATTGACAGAGAGATATGCACAGCTGTTTGTCCCCTACCACTTCCCCAGGTATTAATACATACTCTGGGTTAATTAATAAGTAAAAAGTGATTTTATTAAATACAAAAGGTAGGATTTAAGTGGTTCCAAGTAGTAACAGACAGAACAAAGTGAATTACCAAGTAAAATAAAACAGAATACGCAAGTCTATGTCTAAGAAACTGAATACAAATAAAACCTCACCAGTTCCAGTAAGCTTCCTTTTCCAGACTAGTCTCCTGCTAGTCTAGGTCCAGAAATCACTCACACCCCCTGTAGTTACTGTCTTTTGTTCTAGTTTCTTTCAGGTATTCTTAGGGGTGGAGAGGCTCTCTCTTTAGCCAGCTGAAGATGAAATGGAGGGGTCTCCCAAGGGTTTAAGCAGACTTTCTCTTGTGGGTGGAGACCCCCTCCTCTCTTCTATGCAAAGTCCATCTCCAAGATGGAGTTTTGGAGTCACATGGACAAGCCACATGTTTTTACCAGCCAAGTCACATTCCTGTGAAAGCTCTGATGTGGATTGGCATCTTCAAGTTCATTGCTGGCTAAAGTAGTTTTTGATTGGGCACTTAATTTGCACTTTTCTCAAGAAGCTGACCCAATGCTCTACTAGGCTAGTTAAAATCAAGCCAGTACACAGCCAATATTCATAACTTTGAATACAAAAATGATACATGCCTACAAATAGGATGAATATATTCAGTAGATCATAACATTTACATAGATATGATACACGGTATATGTAGCCTAAAACATATTCCAGTTATGTCACATATATAATAATAAGCATATTTCATAAAGCCTTATGGGGGGCACCATCACAGATACCAAGCTGGGAGGCGTAGCAAGAGCTTTGGAGGATGGGATTGGAATTCAAAATGAACTTGATAAACCGGAGAAATGGTCTGAAATAAATAGGATGCAATTCAATAAGAACAAGTGCAAAGTACTCCACTTAGGAAGGAACAATCAATTGCACAAATAGAAAATGGGGAAATGACTGCCTAGGAAGGAGTACTGTGGAAAAAGATCTGGGAGTTACAGTGGATCACAACTAAATATGAGTGAACAATGTAATACCTTTGCAAAAAAAGCGAATATCATTCTGGGATGTATTAGCAGGAGTGTTATCAGCAAGACACTGAGAAGTAATTCTTCCACTCTACTCAGCACTGATGAGGTCTCAACTATACTGTCTAGTGCTTGGAATCACACTTCAGGAAAGCTGTGGAAAAACCAGACAAAGTCCAAACGAAAGCTTAAAAAATGATTAAAGGTCTAGAAAATATGACCTACGTGAAAAGATGGAAAAAACGGCTTGTTAAGTCTGGAGCACAGGGGACATCATAACAGTCTTCAAGTATGTAAAAAGTTGTTAAAAAGAGGAGGTGATAAATTGTTCTCCTTAACCACTGAGGACATGACAAAAGGTAATGGACTCAAATTGCAGTAAGGGAGATTTAGGGTATGGCTACACTGGCACTTTACAGTGCTGCAACTTTCGCGCTCAGGGGTGTGAAAAAACACCCCCCTGAGCACTGCAAGATACAGCGCTGTAAAGCCTCAGTGTAATCAGTGCGGCAGCACGGCTCCCAGCGCTGCACGCTACACCCGTAGAGGATGTGGTTTACATGCAGTGCTGGGAGACCTCTCTCCCAGTGCGGGCGCTCTGACCACACTCACACCGCGGCAGCGCTTTGAAATTTCAAGTGTAGCCATACCCTTAGATTTAACATTAGGAAACCTTCCTAATGGTAAGGGTTGGTAAGCACTGAAACAAATTAGATAGGAACAGGTTAGACAAAAACCTGTCAGGGATGATCTACATAATATTTAGTCCTGCCTCAACGCAGGTGACTGAACTAGATGATCTATTGAGGTCCCTTCTGGTCCTACATTTTTATTAATGGACTCATTACATCCCTCTCATTGCTAAGGAGGGTCTTTGGATGTAATACTAGTTTGTCATCAGTATCATTGCTTGTGGTTTGACTAGTTAAAGCCCCAAGATCATTCCTGAACTTGGGTGGCTAACAAAATAACATGCCATGACTGTATCAGAATACAGAATATGTGCATTACAGTGAACATATGCTGTTAAAGTTTAATTATTTTATTTAAATGTGCTATTAAAAGTTTCAAATGATATACTGGTATCTGAACAAGAATTTTTGAAATTTTCTAAGGGAGATATTTCATCCACTCACATAGAAGTATTTATGTTGGTAATAATATACTAATTGCCCAGCAGGAACAAACACCTGTTTCCTACGATTGAATGGAGTCAATACATAATAAACTAAACCTTTGTTGTAAATGCAGTCTGGTGTCTGAGTGACTGTTGCCCTTTACGAGGTCACAGTGCACAAAAGATTCAGTGACCCCTTGACCTAACAGTCAAATAACCTACCATTATGGGCAGTAAATGTAAATAAGCACAACTGACAATGTGCTAATTGGCTGCCCCTGGTCACCCAAGTGTACCTCTGACCTTAATGAGGACCTAAATCAATTAATACTGCAGGCAATAAAAACCTCTTGCTGATTAAGTTAGATAGAAATCATCTTTTCTAACACGATTAAAGCTGTAAGGCAGTGAACTTTTAATTTAATATATGATAATCCCTTCTTCCTAGGGCCCTCTTATTTAGCTAATGATGGTGAAATTGCTTTCTGTAATGTGGAATCTTTGATTCAGCTATCCAGAGTGAACAAGGCTTTTTTTAAAAAAAGATACCATTTAAACAATAACATGAAAACATTTTCAGTATATAACATGCATTTGAATTCTATATGACTCACTCAATTTTAACATGTTATGATCTTCAAGTAGAAACATACATTCTCTTTCTTGAACTAGCACATATTTCATTTTAAAATTCTGTGCAAATGTATTAATGGATTGATACCCATTTAATTTAAGTTTCCTTTCTGAGAAATGGCTACAATAACAGTAATTGGAAAACAAAGGATTTATTTTAATTTCAAAATGGAAGATCTAATGGTCATTATCCACTCCTACTACAAAAGCCCCAAGACAAATATAAGAACATGCATATTACTTAAAAGTATCATAATCTAAATTCTAGAACTGTCCTTTAAATAAAAAAGAAATTGTTTTCCTGGCTAAGCTTGTAGAAGTACAGTTAATTACATTAGTGTCCATTAGTGCTGTCTCCATTACAGACCTGCAGTTTTCAGAGGTTTATGACACAGCTTCAGAACATTGGCATATGGCTGAAAACTGCCACATCTAATTTTGAGATGGAAGTTTATACGTGTATTTCAAAGTAATAGATATTTGGCCACGTATGTTACAGGAACAGAAACACTACCTTCATTGCATTCTCCCCCAGTACCAAAGTTTACTTTCTTGAACTGATTCACATTTTACTTCTTCAGATTGCATATCTGTGGGGTTTTAGTCCATTATGTAGAGAAGATTAGACACTTTTGATATTAAAGTGAAAGAAGAAAATTCAGCTTTACATATGCAATAACTATGTACTATACATTTTTTACTACAGTTTCATAAAATTTAAATGTGCCTTACCATTAATACATATTTATAGCACATATTGTAGTGACTCTATAAATACAGCTAAACATATTTTGTATATTTCAATTAATAAATATACAAATTCCTATTCAGAATGAGGAATATATACTGTTATCAATTGCCAGCTGGAGCAGAAAGAAGCATATTGTGTATACACAGTAACACAAATCTGGTAAATCTTACTACAATTATTGACTTGACAATAGGTCTGAAGAACCAGATACCTAACAGCATCAAGCATGCCAAATCCACTTTAATAAAAAAAGTACGCTCTCCTTCCACTCCCCTCCACCACTAACCACGCAATCAAAAAGCACAACAAAATTTGGAACCTATTTATTGTTCTGAGCTCCAAATAACAGGCAGTCTTACATATGGGGCTTCATGCTGGCAAAACTCCCACATACTTCAATGAGAATGCAACAAAACTAAACTATCAGGCCAAAATGTTCAAGAGAGAATAAGGTCAGTGTTTCAACTTCAGTTCTGAATTTTATTACTTATGTATGGTTAAATCAGACCAGTATATTGTTTGCATATATAATATTTGGGATATAATAGTTATGTTTAAAGTTTGATCAAAGGTATATCAAGTTTATTTTGTTCTACAGCATGGTCTCTAATTAAGGGATGTAGAAAACAGAAAATTCAGATTTATGGAAGACAAAATTTCAGAAACTCAAGTTTTCACATAAAAGCATCTCATGGCTTTGTGTTCATATTTCTATTCCCAGAGTGTCGAGATCCCAAAAAATACCAAAATTGTGTCTTTAAATGATGGGTGCAACTGCAGCTACAAATGGCTAGGCTCCATCATGGAGACACTTGTAAACCGGATAGGTAAGGTCTACCTCCCCACCACATCCAAACCAACCAACCACAACCACTGTGGACACAACAGTTGGCCAGAGCCCCACCCCAACTTACCCCTACCTCCACTCATGTGGAGTCCCCAGAATCTGGGGAGAAGGGGAGGGAGGAAGCAGAGCTGAACTATGCTTCCTTTCTCAGGCCAGGCTCCCAGGACAGTGTTTCTTCTTCTGTCTGGTTGGGCCAAAGCTCCACACTAACTGGAGTCCTTGTTGGCAGTCTAAGCAGAAAGGTCAAGGGCTCAGTGGGCATAAATGGTGAACTATTCTCTCATCTCAAAAGAGGATCCCTCCAGTACAGAAAGAGAAATCTCACAGGCAGGTAGGTCAGCGTGAAGAAGGCTGCACTGGCTTTGTCCTATGATGTATTTCTTCTGTGGAAGAATACAGAATAGATAGTCTCCATGACTATCATTCTGCCACCTTTGAAATGGTCTATGGTTTCCTCTCACAACCTTGGAAAAAAGTCAAAACTCCCACACTGACAATGTGTGCAAATGCAATAACTGTGTAAATATAAATATACATTTCTGATGTCTAAAAGATGGAGAGAAGTTACTAGTTTGAGTGAAGATAGCAGAAACAAAAAGGTACTGTAACAAATCTATTCCCATGACTTTAAACCTAATGGGAAACAACTCTGTTTTAAGTCAGCATTTTACAAAAAAATTAATAAATAAATAAGTTGCTCTTTGGGGTCGGTACTTTTTGTTATATGTTTGCCTAGTAGAAAGGGGTTGGCCTTCCTAGATGCCAGTCCAATAAACAAATAAATTAATTAATTAGTGATTAGAAATGGACCAAATAAAAACCCTGGAACTGAATATCCCCAGAAGCCTGGGTATGTCTAGATCCAAACTTGAAGCTTATGTTAACCTCTTATGAAAACAGTTGTTTATAAAAATAGGTGAGGGAAATCTTCAAAACCTGAATATATATAAATCAGTAAGTCTCAATAATATGAATCTTCAACTATAACAATGACTTAGGTATTTGGAAAATTCACCAGATCTGTGACAATTATTTATTGATTAGAAATCATGAAAAACTAGGAAGATACCAGAGGACTGAAAAAAATAAAATAAAACTGTTGTTCTTATATTATAAAAGGAAAGAAGAGTCACTTTGACATTTACCGTACAGTAAATCTAACTTTAACTCCTAGCAAAACAAAGAAAGAAAGAGAGAGAGGAAAAGCAAACAAACAACCACTCTACAATCTGAAAAGTCTGATTAAGATTAACTGTATTTATATAATGGCCCTTGAAAGAATGGTTGGCCTTGGTTGACAATGAATAAAGAAATATATATGATAGAAATACCACCACCTTAAAAAAGAATACATACAGGGGTTCAACTTTTAAAAGGAAAAGAAAGTGATTGAAATAGAAGGTAATGGGAATTATAGATGGGATTCTGAGCAATGAATATCAAGTGTTTATAAAGTACATATCATGCCAGCCATACCTGATTGCTCTTTTGCTTTTAATATTTACAATTACAAAATTACAATAAAGTACATGTAACAGATCTGGAATTTAACAATATTTGATACAAGGTCTCAATAAGTTAGTTTAAATTGGCTTGTATATAAATAGCGTTAACTAGCTGAGGGATTGCTAGGAAAGTATAATGACAAATGGTCATGTACTGAGTTGGGATACATATTTAGTGGGATGCATTAGGTACTGGTGTTAGGCCAGATTTTGTTTAACATTTTGAATAAGTCAATGAAAGAAAAGATTAACAGTATATTAATGAAATCCACAAAAAAGATTAACTTGGAAGGTCTTATGAGCACCAATGAAGATACAAAAATAATACAAATGGACCTAGACTGATTAGAAATATGGGCAAGAAATAACAGAATGAGATTCAACTTGGGAACAATTAAAAGTAACCCCAGAACATCTGGGGAAAATATATTCTCAAATACAGATACTCTAAGAAGGGAGAAAACTTGACAACAATAGCGAAGAAAGTCTCCTTCAATTGTAGTGTAACAAATTAGATGAGAGTTTGCAAGAAGATATGGGATTTCATACACTAAGGCTTCATATCACAGGACAGAGACTCTAAATGACAGGGGTGAAATAGCACCCAATATATTGTATTCAATTCTGGGCACTTAAATACCAGAAAGATGTGCATAAGTTGGCAAGAAGATAGAGAAGAGGAACATAAAATATTTAGTGGGATGGTGGTACTGATTGATGAGAATTTGAAAAGCTAAGCAATGCTTAAAGATTCTACCCACTTGACAATTACAATTGTATTTGGAAGGGTTTAAATAGTAGGAGGGAGATAGAGCTGTTTGGAATATTTTTGAAAAGTGATAAAAATACAATTAAAAACATTTTTATCTAAATTTTTCCACACAAAATCTCAAGTTTTGGGCAAAAACCTGAAAACTATCACTCAAAACTAGAAAAGTTTTGGCCAAGAACCTAACATTTTGATTCAGAAATACTTCTGCAGTGTCTCATGGCAGGTGTAGTTTTGTTGCCTAATGCCCCAGTGGGCCTGGTTTAAAGGATGGATGACAATCATCATGCACCCTGTTACGGAAAATCGACAACAATGCATCACGGATGTTCCAAGATGTTTCATCTTCACAAAGTCAAAATTTTCTTTAGAAACAAGATACTTTTCACAAAAAAAATCATGTTTAGTCAAAAATCCAATGAAATATGGTTTTGATGGAAAATTTTCAAAGAGCCCTAAGACGGACAGGAAATACTGTGAGTGATACAAACAGTGTTACTAGAAGTAATGGTCTGAAAGCCCCAAAAAGAAAATATAAGATGAACTATTATTATTTACTGGGTGCAAGTATGTTCAGCATGTACAGGGGACGATATAGTCTCTGTCCAAAGATATCACCCACAGATCACACACAGGGCCAAATTCAGCAGCACTGGCACAAGGAAGATGCTTGCTCCAAGACAGGTAATAGTTAGTCCTTGTCCACTGACATGTTTAAGTTCTCCACACAGCTAGAAATCAGTGCATTATACATTTGGAAAAGTGTGATTTTCATATTTCCAAAGTGCTATGGCACTTGTGTCTGTCTGTAAAAGGTCTTGAGATATCAGACTTCATATCTTAATTATGCAAAAGGATATTTTAAGTATTTTTAAGACATCTTAAAATTTAGTAGTTAACATTGGCATCTCCTTGTGAGGCTTTTGTACTTGGATTCATGGTATTATTTGATTTTACTGGGAGGAAGGAGACTAAACAAAATAGAATAAATAATTTTTTTTCAGAGTCTCTGTGAGGTTATAAAATATGCAGCCTGCACAGTTTACATGATAGGATGGTGTGGTAACAAGGTTTCATATACACTCATGTAGGATGTCCTCCATGGATATATAATTGATGGTTTCATTTGTGCATTTGCCAGTTCTGAATCATGTCCCAAATTTATGCTGATAAAGGTAGTTTTATACGACACAATCATGCTTGTCTCTTTTCCTATAGATAGATAGTGTGTGCTTGTGTGCTATATATTTCTCTCTCACTGTATCTTTGTCTATTTCCCAGTACATATCTATATCATGGATACAAAGATAGGGAAGGAGAGAGAATGAATAATGAGAGAGAGATTGTGTAGAGCACACACACATACATGCTCACTATATGTAGGACAGATATAAGGAAAGAGACAAAGAAGATAAGGCAATGTGGTATAAAGCTGATCTATTGGCATGAATTTGGGATGGCCACATTATATAGATAGATAAAACAAAGTAGGTGTATGATCCATCTCCCTCTCACACACAAACAATGTACTTAGAAAGGAATCTCATTGTACACCTATAGTAATGAAAGTTGCCACTAAGAATATGTCTCCTTATAATAACTAAATTGTGCATTAAAATATCACTCCAGAACTGTTGTTATAAAAAAATACTGGAGAAATTTCTAGGTTGCTACCATTCAAGGCTGTGACATTGTGCTGGAATCTTGCATCCAAGGAGAATCAAGATTGCAGTCATAAAATTTTATGAAGAATGAGTTAGTTTTTTGCCATTCCTACCTGTCTTTACAACCTTTACTCGTGCCAATCGTCTCCATAGATTAGTGTGATTATAAACAGAAGAGAGATGGCTAGGCAGCCAAAATACTCTGTATTGAAAGGTGAAAGCAGTACATCACACTACAGTATTTCGCAGTGTATGAAACACATTAACAGTGACATTCCATTCTCATGGTAAAGATGCACTTTCCTAGCAGCCACTTGACTTAATATTCTTATACAAAATATGCCTTTCATGAATGTCACTGGCTGCCTTAAGATGCTGCTCTGAGATAACAGGGAGACAGGTAAGAAGCAGCCTCATAAAACCTATTTGCAAACAGGTGACCACACTATCAATATATAAGTGGTCACTTTCATATTATCAGAACAGTGTCATTTCATACTGTTGTGATCATGTAGTCTCACAGGGACTTGATATATAGTAACTAAGCAAATTAAAAATTAAATAATAGCTCAATCAATATTAACACACTTCCTTGAATCTCTAGAGAAAGACTATTCAGGCCAAAATATTCAGCCCAACTGTTCATTTATAGGCTGAACATTTTAATATCTGAGTTTTGTGTGTGTGTGAGAGAGAATAGATAATGTCTTATACAACCGCATATACAACAGACTGTTCTACATCTCAGTCTCCCTCCTTCCTCCCCCCATCTCCCCCATGCTTGACCATGTACACGGTCTTCTCTCATATGCAATAAAGCCAAACTCCAGAAAAACACAAGTTGGGATACTAAGAGTTTCTTCCTGTACTCTGTGAAGTCAATGATAAAGCTTCCATTGACACCACTGGTGCAGGTTCAGGCTATAACACGGGGTGGAGACTCAGCATATTCCCAGGTATATGAAAATGTATTATTTTTTAGCACATATGTACTATACATTTTCATTTGAACCAGTAGCACAATCTTCCTTAGGGTGCAATGCAGGGGATGAGACTATGAAGCAAACTTAACTATGAACATATAATTGTCTATCTTACTCAATATCCTTGACAATAATTTAAAAACATAATGAACTTAAAGCAAAGACATACTGTACCAATCCCACAAAAGATAACAAATACACATATATTATATGTACTATATCCTGCCTCAGGATTCACTGGTGTGGATTTCATCACCTGTGCACAAACGTACTGAATTCATTAACGGGTAGTATGCTGTGTAGCTAAAATTTATTTCTCTTGCTGTCTGGAATTTTCACTCCCCCATCTCTGCAAAAGGTGTCAGGCTCGGGCAGATGACCTGTAAAGCTCATGTGAACTGAAGTCAGTGGAAATACTCATGAGAGTAATTGCTAAGTCCAACAGTAAGTGTTTGCAAAATCAAGCCTTAGGGTTTGTAACTGGATTAGGGTACAAGTATGCTATAACTAGGATCTCTGACAGATTGTTTTTATAAGTGAATACAGAGCCTCAGAAAATTGTGAGCAAATAAAAACAGGGCTCTAGAATGGAAATTGTTATTCATCCTTAACTATGCCTGTTGCTGCTGCTGCTGCTACTCCTGTTAAAATGCTTTAACTACTGGACTGAAACAATCCAACTGTCTGAGACATAGTCATTGTTAAACAGCTAAGAAATTAACAATGATTTAAAATATTGATTCTGTTTAACAATAAAAAAGATCTTTCAGCATGTGGTAAGTCTTATGTTGTAGAACATTTAGGACAAGATGACTCTGTATTTAAAACTATGAAACGTAGTCTCCACTAAGGGTAAAGTGCCTTGCTCATCTAATCTCTTTTAGACTTGTGAGACATGATGAGGTAAAATGAAAATCATAGGAGGGAAATCTAAATAAAACCAACATGAAAATAAAAGGAAATCAAAACACTTACACAAAGTTCTGGGCATCATGAGATGTTCCCAAGAAGTTTTTCATAACAAGTACTACTTTTGAAATGTATGTGCGGAACAGAAACTAAAAGACGAAGAAAGTTATCACTGATATTAACATAAGAAGTTATTGGTATTATAGCTGGAAATTTGAAATCAGCTCAGACAAGATCTTTTAATTCCTCACGCTAAAACCAGATGCTTCATCAGAATTAATATATACACATTATTCTGAAAACAGTTTAAAAGAGTATTTTTTTTAATTGAATCTTATAGGGAAACCACTGGGTCCTTTCATTGTAAAAATGACTTCCAATAGCCAGTGCAGGTTGGGGTATTACATTCTAACCTTACAACCTGAGAGGAAATAGCTTTCAACTATGGCCTTCAATGTCAGTCAAAATAATGCATAATATTTATAAACTTCTGTCAAAAAATGTTAAAACTGAGGATGCAAAAGTTAAATTAGTCCCCAAGAGACACTTTATACAATACATATTTTACATGATCTTTTGGACTGAAATCTAATGGTGCTTTAGTCGTTCCATCTGTGAGTTTTAATTAACAATTTTTTATAAATGTAGCCAGTGTTTCAGCTGTGAGAATTTTTGCTCCAGATGAAACCAAATGCAATTATTTTTATTAATATGGAGGTTAGTTTGTTAAAACTAATGTATAATGTCATAATCTTTTATGTCGAAAGGTACATTTGGCAACATACTAATGCATGATATTTAACAACAAACCACAGAGGTTACTGCTTTTCTGGCCTGAACAGGTTTATGGTTTCAGAGTAGCAGCCGTATTAGTCTGTATCCACAAAAAGAACAGGCGTACTCATGGCACCTTAGAGACTAACAAATTTATTTGAGCATAAGCTTTCGTGGGCTACAGTCCATTTATTCGGATGCATAGAATGGAACACACAGAAAGAAGATATTTATACATACAGAGACCATGGAAAGGTGGAAGTAGCAATTGCTCTTCAACCAAAATTACCTGCTTTTTGGCGGGGGGGGGGGGCAGAAATCACATGATAATAAAGAGTTAAATACTCAGACCCAAGTAAAATGAGCAATTTGTGATATACATTTTGAAGATTTTTACTTGTTAATCTGATTCTTAAAAATAATATCTGAATTATACTCAGGAAGGAAAGCAATGGGGAATGAAGAAAGGTATTTACAAACAATGTGTATGATGTGGAACGAGGAGAAACAGAATAACTCCAATGTGATTTTTCCCTCCTCCTATTGTGACTTTATTGTTGAGAATGAAAACCTACTAATTCCTCAGTGTAAAGGAGTTTTATATACAGCTTCATTATCTCAAGTCCAGAGCCTGCAAAGTGATGAAGTGCCAGGACTTCAGTGGGAATTGAGAACACTGCATCTTGCAGGATTTGGGCTCTTAATGGAAAAAAGAGTGATACTGAAAAAAAATAAAATATGCTCTATAAAATACCATTAGAGAATAATATCAATTGATAGCTCAACTGCTTCCCTAGCACAGGAAAGTGAGAGTTAACCTGTGTACCCAGAGTTTTTTTTGCTTTTGTTTTGTTTTTAAAGCAGAAATAACTCCGCTTTGGGGAACTGGTTTGATAGATCTTTGAAGGTCTTCAAAACTCTCAGTAATATGTTATTCACTAAAAATATTCCCATAATTCTGCTGTCTCCCATCATTCCCTGCCTCAAGATTCATCTGTCAACTTTGATGCATCTTTTAAAGTACCCCTCCAAGCCTTAAAAACCATGACTACAGACCACAGAAGAGAACTCTTTGCTTTGAAACTATCTGATCAATCAGAAGATCATTTACCTGCAAGCATTATTTGGTGAAGCTAAAGCGGCACATCAACCAGCAGCATCTGAAGGCTGAGGCAGCAAAACGTCAACAACAAATTGTCATTGGCATTCCATTTATGAACCTTCAAACAGTATCAGATCTTTTCCATGGGAAACCAGATCAGGTCAGACTGGAGCTGAATATTTCTTAACAAGCTAACCATCAAAAGAACTTACGTTTTGAATAAAAAGGCTATCATTTGTTGATTTGAATATCAAAGGGATCCACTGCAAACTCCCAGTCTAGAAAAACCTCCCTAAGCTACACCAGACAGGTGTTTAATAATCTATTATTAAGGCACTATTTTAGGTTACTCAGAATTATGAAAAATAGCTGTAACTGTGAAGCTGCAAATGGGACTGCACAAAGAAATGAATGCTATTAACATACTATTAACAATTCAAAAGAATGAGTTGACATACCAATCAAACTTGTTAATTGACTGTCAATGGCCTGTCCCTGAATATACAACATGACTGCATTATATATTTCAAATGCTGACAGGAAGACAGTTTCATTTGCATTAGCTTCATAAACTGATCAACAACCAAACTGCCACATACATTTATAATGGGAAGCTGAATCATTTCAATATTCATGGAGCTTCGTAATTGTAAATTAGGTACTGGCAAACAATACAATACTGTACATACTCTAAAATATCCTAAATTTCCCTGACCTACTTTCCTCTTTATTTTAAAAGAACAGTGGAAAAAAGTTGCGTCTTACAGAGATGATTATTATTTTAATTTATGGTTCATGCCTTAAGCAAAGTTTGTTTGCAATCTAATTTGCAACCATAGTTTATAACTCTACTTTAGATGCATAACTGGGCTACAATATATGAGGCATGCAAGGTGACGCAACATTTTTCTTCCCTTAGTTCTGTGATCTGTAAACATCATTAACAATCACAAAGTAAATTTAAAAACAATATGGTGAATGAAAATCTGTACTGCTTCCTTGCTATGCTTTAAAAGTAACCAGTGACAAGAGAACTTAATTTTAAAGCATTAAAAACATGCAATTGAGAAGGGAAAAAGAAAAGAATGAAACCCCCCAAAACCAAAATGAAAAACAAAACTTACTTTCTTCCCCCAGATACTAGAATCTAAACTTGCTGCCCTCAAAAGCCACATCTACGCTAAGAAAGTTTTCTAAAAGTGTCTTTCAATTGCTCATAAAAGTTTAGCTTCATAGGAGTTAACCAATGTTAGGAGCCCTAGAATAGATGAACTGCTGGCTGTTGGAGCCATTTTAACCAGGATCTGAGTCCAGATACGTGTCATAGTGCTTAACACAGCAGCAGTAGTGGTGGTCCTTCTATATTGTGGCTCCAAACATTGCTACATGGTGTGAAGCTTAACTGGTGTTGGTAACAGTGGGCAGAGACATGACCCAACACTCTTCAGTTCTCTTAGCGTCTTCCTTCATAAGAACTTTAGGGCCTGATCCTGCAACACTTATTACCTTGCACAGTACCTACTGCAGAGCATCATCCTACCCAAGTCAACTGAGACAGTGCTCAATTATAGTCAATAGGATTATACCTAGCATTAAGCACTCTGCTTATTTAGATGTATTTGTAAGATAGAATATTTACACAGTAGAGATCAGGGCAGGAACTTATTTGTTTATAAAATGCCATGTGTACATATAGCAATCAATAAAAATATATCAGTTTGAGAAACAACAAAATGAAAATGAATAGAAATAAGTGAGGATTAAGGGGTTGTTTACATGGTGCAGCAATGCACACTCCACGAGTTTGAATTCTAAAATGCACTAACCTGTTGCGCATAGTACTGACTATTGTGGCAGAGCTTTGACCTTGCTCCCCATGGGTCCTGCGCTTCTAGGCGGTTTATGCTAGCCTCAGTGGTTCACTGTGACCCTCCACGTAGCCCTTCTCTCTCTAGGGCCAGGGTTACAGTCTACTGAGCCCTTTTCATCATAGGCCAGCAAGGAGGTTGGTGAGAGAACTCCCACAGTCTCTGTTGTCCCTGGGGGCTTATTTCAGAACAGTTTAGCCTCCTGTCTGACAGGGGCCTGACTTCCCCTCCCAGGAGATATTCCTGTAGTGGTGGGTTGGGGGAAACCCGGGCCCGCCCTCTACTCCTGGTTCTGGCCCAGGGACCCTAATGGTAGCAGCTATTGCCAGCCAACCTTTCACTGCCAGAGTTGCTATATTTCCCTGGGCCATTTCCCCACAGCTCTCCTGCTTCTCCCTTCTTCACCCTTACCTTAGGGCTCCTTTAATGATGGTCTGAGGGTGTCTTCATTAACCAGCCCTTCAGCCGCACTTCCTCTCCTCTGGCTCCTTGGCTCTCCTTTACCTGATTGGAGTGAGCCCTTTTTACAGTATCAGTGGGGCCTTAATTAGAGTCAGGTGGTCACCTTAATGGCCTCACCTGACTCTCTGCAGTTTAATTAGAATCAGGTGTTCTTATTAGTCTGGAGCAGCCCTTGCTCTGGTCAGTCAGGGAACAGAAAACTGTTAATTCAGTGGCCAGTATATCTGCCTTCTATTATTCTGCTGTACCCAACTGGCCTGGGTCTTTGACAGTATGTTAAAGAGCAGGGAACTTTTAGTGTGCAACAGCAGGGCCTACATGGGCTGGTTAGCGTGCAACGCATTAATATGCTTCAAAATTCCTCTCCTCCCCACTGCCACACTGTGTAGATAAGCTCTGAAAAGTCATGGAGTTCTGAAAGTGGCGCGCTGAAAACTGGATAGGAATCAACCTGAAATTCAAGAATTGTTTGGTCAATAACACTCTTTTTAAATAGCTACATGATCTGGAGTAACTATGAGTAAGTTTTTAGATGTCTCAGCATTAAATTAATGTTGTTCTTCACCCCCAACTACTACTTTCATCTTGTCAATGCAGCAGTCACTTCCCCAGCTTTAAAATTATTTTAAGTGCATTCTAATGACACAGTACCATAACTATATCAATATCGCATAAAGTTCCATTAAATCTACAGCCTGGACAAACTTTTCCTGCATTTCCTTCCAAATAAATCATATCCAAGTTCTTTGAGTTGCTGTATTTTAGACTCTATTATGTCTGTAATAGAAACATAAGACTAAAAGAGAAATAAGAAATAGTCACTACTATTGTAAAGACAATTAAAAGGTAACGTGGAAAGATTAACAAAAATAAATATAAATCTTGGAAATGTTGAACACAGCAGAAGTGCTGGGATGATGGTAGTCCCAAATCATCCTAAATTATACCCTTGGAAGGTTACTTATACTACAGATTAGATATTAGCTTTGATTACTTCCCCAAAGCATAACTGTCAAACTGAACAACATCACCTGATGGTTATTGCTAAGTTCTTACACTGACAAAACATAGATCATTAAGGCTTCAACATTCTTTCATGTAATCAATGTAACATATGCAATACTTGATGACAAGTGTTTCATATGTAGAAAATGTCAAGCTAAAGAAAAACAGCTCATCAATGAAAGGATGAAATCTTCATAAAACCAGCAATCTTAGAAAAGGATTGGCTGTTGAAATGGTCAAGCCAAACAAAAGCATGTGGCATCCTGCCTCTGTTTCCCCTCTTGGTCGCTCAATATCTCCACATCACAGTCTAAATGGTAGCTTAAAACATTTCCTTCTGGGAATCAATTTATTTAATCTTTACACACATTGACCCTTCAGGCCCCATTCTCATTTGTGTCCCTTTTGCCCCTTGGTAAGGGTCCCCAGGTCTTCATCCTGGAGCAGGGTTTCAGTTCATCATCTCTCAAGTTTCCTGGCTGGACCTCAGTCTTCAGGCTCTGACTTCTAAACTTCCTCTTCTTCCTACCTTAGCAGGCTACACTTAGTCCTCCTAGTTGGGGAACTCGAATAGTATCAGGGTTTTCCCTGAAGAAGCCTTTCCACATGCTCTGCAGCTTCCTGCTGTTCTTTATAAAGGGTATCAACTGTCCTCCATAGGGGCCCATCAAGCCTTTTAATGAGGCACAGGTGCGTTGCAGCAGCTTTTTCAATAATCAGGGCAGGTTGGCTCCAGGCCTTCACCCCTTATGGGACAAACCACCATGTTACAGTGCCTTTTTAATATGACTACTCATGAATATATATATATATTTGGGTTCAAGGATCTTCCTTGGTGATCTGTTAATCATCTATACAACGGGACACAATTTCTGAATGTCTCATATGCTATTTCTTTTAGTATTTGTAAAACTTCTAAATAGTTTTGCTTCTTTTAGTTTTCATTAAGGAAAGTTTGTATTGTAGCTGAACATTTGCATTTTTTTAGGTTGATTATCATCATTATTTTCCTTTCTTTGGCCTGATTGCCAGAGAATAAAATTTCGGTAATAATATCCTGCAGATTTGGTCACTTGTGTTGACAGAATGCATATATTTTCCATATCTTTGTCCGTTACTGTAATCTCAATAACAGAAAAGTATACACATACTATCCAGCCTACATGACTCACTTTTTAAATTATTATTATAGTGAGGAAAGAAGAAGTTGAACAATATGTCTACTTGGGTCAAGAAATTAACATTGAGAAGAAAGAAAGCTGATTGGCGCACATTCAATTCTATCGAGGATGTCCTCCAAGGAAAAATCAACAAGACGACACGCACCAGCCTCTTCAACTCAACAGTATTTCTGGCAATGTTGTACAGCAGTGAAACATGGTGCTGACGAAGACAGAGGAGCAACAACTGTCTGTTACAGAGAGGGCATTGGAAAGAAGAATTCTGGGGATTTCAGTCTGTGACCGAGTCCCCAGTGAAGTGATCAGACAGCAGACTGGAGTGCAGGACGTTGCTGTTGAAAGCAGGTCCAGTAAAATGCTATCAACTGGCCAGATAGTTAGGCTCACTGACAATAAATGAACTACAGCTGTCACCAAGTGGTACCCACGGGAACTGAAACACCACTCAGCTGACCTGCGATAAGATGGGAAAATTTTATTGTGAAAAGGTATAGCTGCACATAGAGAAGGAAGGCCAGGATAAGAGAAGAATGGAAGACGTGTTGTGATTGGCACAATCTATCTGAGGGCTGAAGGACCAATCGATCAAGGTGATCAAGATGAGTACAGAGAGGAGGAGGGATGTGATTTGTTAAAAAGTTTTAACACTTAGGAATTCCCTTTTAAGGGGAGGTTCATAGGCAGGTAAGCCAGACAGAGAAAGGAGACCTGGAACTGGGTGAGGTACAGGGCTTTCCTAAAGATCTGCATGGACGTTGGAATAGCTGAAGAAGAAAGGAAACCCCATATCTTCAGATCGAACAAGCTGGTGGTAACTTCACAAGAGGAACTGTAGGGAGATTTCCTCTACCATGAATATTTCTGTGGGAGGGGCAATCTAGTCACGTGATACCAAGAAGGAGAAGATACGATTGCTCTCTATAAATACATCAGAGGGATAAATATCAGGGAAGGAGAGCAGTTATTTAAGTTAAGCGCCAAGGTGGACACAAGAACAAATAGCTATAAACTGGCCATCAACAAGTTTAGGCTCAGAATTAGATGAATGTTTCTAACCATCAGAGGAATAAAGTTCTGGAACAGCTTTCCAAGGGGAGCAGTGGGGGCAAAAAACCTAACTGGCTTCAAGACTGAGCTTGATAAGTTTATGGCAGGGATGGTATGATGGGGCTGCCTACAATGGAATTTGGCCCATCGGCAAAAGCCCCAACTTCTGGTGAAGGAACACTAGATGGGGAGGGCTCTGAGGTACTACAGAGAATTCTTGTCCACATGTTCAGGATCTAACTGATCACTATATTTGGGGTCAGGAAGGAATTTTCCCCCAGATCAGATTGTCAGAGACCCTGGGTTTTTTTCACCTTCCTCTAAAGCATGGGACATGGATCACTTGCAGGTTTAAACTAGTGTAAATGGTGAACTCTCTGTAACCTGCAGTCTTTAAACTCTAATGTGAGGGCTTCAGTAACTCAGCCAGAAGTTAGGGGTCTATTTCAGGAGTGGGTGGGTGAGGTTCTGTGCAATGTTCAGGAAGTCAGGCTAGATCAGTGGTTCTCAAACTAGGGCCGCTGCTTGTTCAGGGAAAGCCCCTGGCGGCCAGCATGTCCCTCGGCCCACACCGCTTCCTGCAGCCCCCATTGGCCTGAAGCAGCTGAACCATGGCCAGTGGGAGTCACAATTGGCCGAACCTGCGAATGTGGCAGGTAAACAAACTGGCCCGGCCTGCCAGGGGCATTCCCTGAACAAGCGGTGGCCCTAGTTTGAGAACCATTGGGCTAGATGATCATGAAGTTCCCTTCTGGCCTTAAAGTCTATGAATCAACAGTTTACTGTTCTCACTGGAATGTTTCTCTGATTCCATACAAATGCTGCTAAAGAGTCTGGAAGTATTAAAAGCAGCACTGTGGCGCTGGCACTAAGTGTGGCAGCAGTTTAAAGAGAGGTACAGATTTTGATGCTATGTTCAGAGGCAATTAATTTTTAATCATTGTCCAGGGAAATCTCACTTTTATATTTTTAATAGGCTGTAACTTTTATACTGTTACTGGTAGATTATTCAAACATATTCCCTTTCCTCAGAGTTCTAATACTGAAATAAGAAAAATAACACTTTGAAAACTTTCCAGAAATGCTTTCAATAAAGACTAAGACTTTAAAAATAAAGGTTTACAAAAATCAAAGCTTAATCTCCTCCCCTGCAAAACACCCCCAAAATAAAGTTGTCTGAAGCAGAGACTGAACAGCCCAGTTTTCTATAAAGTGTTACTACACTTAGTTCCAGCACCACAATGCTACTGTTTATCTAGCCTCTATAGCAGAACTAACAGGAAAGAGAAAAAAATCCTCCAATGATGCTACTGGTCTCCCAAGTAGAATGAAGTGATATTGCAGAAGACATGATAATTTAGCAGCACTGTTGTTACAAACACTTCCTAAAGTCAGTTTGGTGTTGAAAATGTAATATCATGATCTGACTCAGAGAACAAGGATATAAAGAACTGTTAATAAAAGCAGACCATCACTTGCATCTGCCTTTGATGCAAGGTTAATTCTATTAGTCAACTTCATCAGCAAGGCCAAATTTACTTTGCTTACAAAGCATAAGAATCTATACCTGTTAAATTATATACAGGGCAGCTTCTTTATCATTTCCTAATGTAATGAAAACATTCAATATATGTTTTAAATGTGAATTTCAAGGTTTCAGCTCTTATCTTCAAATCACTCAATGGCCTGCCCAAAAGATTGCCTAAAACTCCATGATCAATAATTCCTCTCCACATGCACCATGGTGCTTTCAACCACAAGAGTAATGCTCATCAGTGCAGAAGATGGCGCTTTCTAAGAGACCAGTCAGAGGTTGGAGAATGAAACCACACAGGAACCTATCTAACTGACACTGCACATACAATTCCCCTCAAGGAGAGAAAGAACAAACCACAAGTGACAAATGTTAGTCATGTCACTTCATGCACTACTGGAATGCGCTCAGACAACAGAGATGAGAGAGAGATCTAAGAACCCATATCAAAAAGAACTGTAAGAGTTTGAGAGTCCAACCAAAGCCTCCATCCAGAGTCATGCAGAGATCCATGTGCACAAAAACTTTCAGACTAAACATACTGTATGTACAGTGCTTTCTTTAGCCATGAAAATTTGAGATGAAGAAGAAATGGAATTTGATTGTAATTTATTAAGAAAGTTCTCACTGAATCCGTATCTATTAAAATTACTTTAATATGACGTCAAAGATCAACTTTCATCCTGCACAGACTTAAATAACTTTTCCTTCCTCAAAGGGGCTGCAGAAAAGCGAAACTGGACATTTCCAGATTAAGACATTTTCAAAAACATTACATGAATGCATGTATTTCAATGAAACATATGGGATTCTTCCCCCAGTCTCCCAATTTGCATAACTCAACCAACAATGGCCAAATCAAATTTGTTCACACTTTGTACTATAATTCTCTTGAGCTTTGGGTAGAGAACAAACAGAAAATTTTGGAAAGGAGCTTTCTTGAGAAAGTTCTATGGAATTTAAAAGTGTGTGTACAGAATGGGAGTTGCAAGGCAAAGTCAAAAAAAGCAGAAAATAAAATCTCCACTGTATCTTCCCTGAGTCTCTGTCAGAAATTAAAGGTATTACCTCACCCATCTTGTCTCTCACAAAATAATGACGGCATATGTAAATCACATTAGATGCATGACACAAGAAACAAATATGATTTACAGTAGCTCAGCTGCAGCACAAGTGTTAATATATTATTTACTATTCTTATTCCGGCCTCCACAGGAATCCCACCTCGCCATATGCTATTGTGACTGGCATTGTTATAATTATCACCCTTCTACATGATTGGGGCACAAGCAGATATGTGGGGACAAAGTACAAGCAACCTAGTCTAGTATACCGGCTGGTCTCTACATTGCTAATCCACTCTATGGAGCATTTGGGAAGTGCAGACAACATAAGGAGAGGCTTCTTGGGTTTTATCCATCATTAATAATTTTAGAAATTGACCCTTGTCCAGTTTTTCAGGTGTGTGAAAGTCAGAATGCTTCAATGTATCTGTGAATTCAATCAATATGAAGTTGGGCTGTTAGTTTAGCATATCTATTGGACATGTAAAAGTTACAGGGATCAGTGCTGTGGTACTGACTGAATGGTTTTGGTTCCTGGTTGTAGAGGAAGTAGAGAAGGATCCTTTCAAAAACACAAGACATGAATTGAAAAGGACTGAAGAAACAGAAAAATCACAGGAGAAAGCTTTACCATTGTACACAGCTATAGGGTACTCAATCCTACACATGACGAAGATGACAAATTAGAGAACATACAGATCAGACCAAGACCCTTGGAAATAGAGGCACATGTTAATATATGTTGCACTCCACGGTAAGGTATGCATGATGATAGGGGTATGTACATACCTGCCAGTTAGGTATGTACAAGATATACATTACTTTTCAATAAAATTGTGGTCTCCTGTCTTTTTTCTCTCCAAAACAAGTGTCCTAGGTTCATTTCAGCATAAGTGTATAGCGGTACAGGCAATATAGAAATTTGAATGCAAATGACAATTTACAATGATGGATATTATAAAGCACCACTACAGTAGAAATATGCAATTAAGTTGCTGAATTAAAGTGTAACTGCAAAGTAAAACTATACCATTGAACGCTATGTCTTCAAGAACCACAGCAAGGCTAAACCAAAAAGCAATTGTGTTAGTGCTTCAACCCAGCATAGATATGTGGGTGGCATTTCAGATCAAGTTCAAGGTCCCTGTCCTTATCTTCAAAGTGCTCCATGGCCTGGGCTCAAGACACCTGAAACACCCTTTGAAGTTCTGGGACGAAGCCCATGTTTGACAACTTTGCTCCTCTGGCACAATGGAGTTCTCAACAATAAGCATGCAGCTCATTTGTGTGGGAGACAGAACTTTCTCCGGGGCAGTCCAAATCTGTGGAATGAACTAAGGACTATCAGAAACTTGACCACTTTCTGCTCCAAGTGATAGGTGCATTTCTTTGACCATGCCTTCTCTAATGTAAACACATGGAAACAGACTAACACAGCTATCCCTCTGATACATGGAAACAGGTATTTAAAATAAAAAAAGTACAAACCCCCTTACTAAAACAAGTCCCTCCACTCTACACACTTCTCTCTCTGGGGAAAGGATGAGAGAAACAAACAACATGTGACAGACGTGTAGTCATATTGCTTAATGCATTACTGGAATGCACTCAGACATTTCAGTGATTAGTGCAGTATAAAAACCTATATTGAATGGAATAATGTAAACATTTATGTAACAATCTCGTCATTTCCTTCTTAAATCGCGTCGCAGATCTACTGCGGAACACCTAGTAGATAAAAGTGCTTTTGTGAATATTCAATTTCTAGAAGCTTTCTATAATGCTCAGAATCAAGCAATGCTCACAATATTTTTTAAAAAAGAACAGGAGTATTCGTGACACCTTAGAGACTAACAAATTTACTAACACGGCTGCTACTCTGAAACCTGAGAATATTTTTAGTGTTGAAATATTACTTTTTCTTTATAATGTCTTGACAATTTTGCTAAATTTATTTCAAGTTGTATTTCAAAATATGAAAGCCTACAGAGTATAAATTACTGATTTAGCTACCTGCTTTAGTGCTTCACTGTACGAGGAATATGATTCTTCTGCCCTCCTATCCTGCAGAACCATTTCTTAGTAGCCTTCTGTGGAGAGCCTAAAGCATATGAAATCTTCATTGTAATCTCTCTATCCATGCCCACAGAATACTAATTCTGATTAAATATGGTTGCAAACTTACATTATACAGCTGCTACATCCTTAATTTGATCAATTAATTCATTTTGTGTTGAAGAATAGCAATAGACATGGAAGTTTAGGATGCAATACTATGTTTGGAAAAGAGTGTTTTTTTGAATGCATGATTCTCTTATGTTGTCTCTCGCTGTTTAACACTTCCTCCAGAAAGCAAATGATCTATTTTGCAAATTTCACCAAGACAAAAGAGGAAACTCAAGATGGTTTATGTAATTTTGACTTCTGGCTTTCCCTCTTTCTCTCCTCGCAATCTTCCACACTCATACACAGTGACTTCAGCTGACCCTTTATCTGCATGTTTCCAAGTACTCACCTCTTCATTCAACCTGCAGTTCAGGTTCAACTCTCCCACTTGTCAAAAGGGCCACTACATGACTTGGTCTTCATTAAGCACTGCTCTTTTTCTGATCTCTATTGCTGGATTTCCCTTCTTGACCATCATCTGGTCCTTAAAGCATTGCCCACAATGCCCCTTCTTCACTCTCTGTCACTCAGCCTCTCTGTCACTTCCATTTCATCAGCATCGATGACTTCTCATCTGCTCTCAGCCCTTTCCTTCCTTTCTTCCATTGATATTATTGTTGATTCTCACCATGCTTCACTCTCCTTCACTCTTAATTATTCTGTTCCTCTTTTCCATCACAAGATCAACCCTACCAACTCCCAGCCCTGGCTGACCCCCAACATCTGCTTCTTTCACTGCTTCTCTCATGTTACACAGTGGAAATCCTGTGACCAGGATGATTTCCTCCACTACAATTTATTTTTCTCCTCTTTTATTCCACTATTTTTCTTTGTAAACAACTCTCCTTCTCCAACTTAATAAATTCCAAGTCTTCAGTCTATGACTCATTCTTCCAACCCTCCCCTCTGGCTTCCACTTTTCTCTGCACACAGTATCTTGCTGATTTCTTCCAAAAGAAAGCTGACAAAATCATGACCTTTCCCCTCCCCATGGCTTGCCTTTCCTTCCTCCTTGGACTCTAAATCTCTCCCTTATCATAATAGATCTGAGCAATCCTTAACCTCTTATTCTCCTCAGACTCTTTCCACTCAAAATGTAAGCACATTTTAGTCTCTCCAATCTTAAAAACAAAAAACAAATAAAAGTCATGCCTGAATTCACTTGCCTCTCCAAATACCATGCTACCTCTTTTCTTTCATATCTAAACTCACTGTCTACTCCAATTATATCCTACATCTTCTCCAATCTAGCTTCTGCTCCTTACATTCCACAGAAACCGCTCTTGCCAAAATCTCTAATAATCTCTTTCTAGCCAAAGCTCATAACTAGTACACCATTCTCCTCGACTTGTCAGCTGCCTTCAACACCATCAACCATGCACTTCTTCTTGAAATCTTGTCCTTAGTTTACATGACTCAATCCTGATTCTCCCTCTACTTCTCTAATTGCTCCTTTAGTGTCTCTTTTGCAGGATTCTCCTCATCCCCTTTCCAGCTTTTGTGTGGGATCCACAGGCCTCTAGCCTTGATCCCCATCTCTTCTTCCTCTACATCTTTTTTCTGGGTAAACGCATCCATAAACACTATTCCTGGTCTTCTTCTATACTGACTAATATCTCAGCCAATCTCTCTGATATCTCCTCATGGATGTCTAGCCGTCAGCTCAAATTCACTTTGGCTAAAGCAGAATTCTTAATCTTCCCTCTAAGGCCTTCCTGCTTCCTCCCTTCTCAATTGCTGCAGACACCACCACCCTCCTGCCTGTCATTCAGACCCATAACCTGGGTATCATCTTCGATTTGGATTAGGGCTGTCGATTAATTGCAGTTAACTCACACGATTAACTTAAACAATTAATCATGATTAAAAAAATAACCACCATTAATCGCAGTTTTAATCGCACAGTTAAATAGAATACCAATTGAAATGTATTAAATATTCTAGAGGTTTTCTACATTTTCAAATATATTGATTTCAACTTACAGCACAAAATACAAAGTGTACAGTGCTCACTTTATATTTATTTTTATTACAAATATTTGCATGGTAAAAGTGATAAACAAAGGAAATAGTCTTTTTTTAATTCGCCTCATACAAGTACTGTAGTGCGATCTCATCGTGAAAATGAAACTTATAAATGTAGATTTTTTTTGTTACATAACTGCACTCAAAAACAAAACAATGTAAATCTTTAGAGCCTACAAGTCCACTCAGTCCTACTTCTTGTTCAGCCAATCACTAAGACAAACAAGTTTGTTTATATTTATGGGAGATAATGCTGCCCGCTTCTTATTTATGTCATCTGAAAGTGAAAACAGATGTTCACATTCCACTTTTGTAGCTGGCACTGCAAGGTATTTACGTGCCAGATATGCTAAACATTCATATGTCCCTTCGTTCTTCAGCCACCATTCCAGAGGACATGCTTTCATGCTGATGACGCTCATTAAAAGAAATAATGTGTTAAGTAAATTTGTGACTGAACTCCTTGGGGGAGAATTGTATGTCTCCTGCTCTGTTTATCTGCATTCTGACATCTATTTAATTTTATAGCAGTCTTGGATGATGACCCAGCACATATTGTTCATTTTAAGAACACTTTCACTTTAGATTTGACGGAACTTGAAGGTACCAATGAGAGATTTCTAAAGATACCTACAGCACTCAACCCAAGATTCAGGAATATGAAGTGCCTTCTGAAATCAGAAATCTTAAAAGAGTAGCACTCCAATGCAGAAACTAATGAACCTGAACCACCAAAAAAGAAAATCAACCTTCTGCTGGTGGCATTTGATTCAGATGATGAAAATGAACATACGTTGGTCCTCACTGCTTTGGACTGTTATCGAGCAAAATCGATCATCAGCATGGATGCCTGTTCTCAGGAATAGTGGTTGAAGCATGAAGGGATATATGATTCTTTAGCACATCTGGCACATAAATATCTTGCAATGCTGGCTACAACAGCGCTATGTAAATTCCTGTTCTCACTTTCACGTGACATTGTAAACAAGAAGCGGGCAGCATTATCTCCTGCAAATGTAAACAAACTTGAACAAGAAGCAGAACTGAGTGGACTTGTAGGAGCTAAAGTTTTACACTGTTTTATTTTTGAATGCAGTTTTTTTTTTTACATAATTCTGTATTTATAAGTTCAACTTTCATGATAAAGAGATTGCACAACAGTACTTGTATTTGGTGAAATTTAAAAATACTATTTCTTTTGTTTTTTTACAGTGCAAATGTTTGTTATAAAAATAAATATAAAGTGAGCACTGTACACTTGGTATCCTGTGTTGTAATTGAAATCAGTATATTTGAAAATGCAGAAAACCTCCAAAAATGACTAATCACTATTAATTTTTTAATCGCTTGACAGCCCTAATTTGGACCTATCTCTGGGTCCTTACATCCAGGCCATGTCTAATTCTTGAAGATTCTTTCTGCATAATGTCTCCAAGATGTGCCCTTTCTTATCCATCCACATAGCTAAAACTCTCATAATCTCATTTCTTGATTTCTTCAACATCCTTTTTTCTGGCCTTGGCAAATGAAATCTTCCCAGCTCATACCCATTCAGAGGGCTGCTGCAAAGATAATTTTCCAAGTTCATTGCTTTGATCATATCACCCCTCTTTGCATCCCTCCCCTGGCATCAAACATAAGTTACCTGTCTTCATTTTCAAGGGCCTTCACAGTCTATCCCCACCCTACTTATCAACTCTGATTCACTACTGAGATGTTAATGGTTGTCTCCAATTGGCCAATGATCTCAACCTACATTGCCCACTTATTAAATTTTCAAATAAGCACTTTCATACTTTCTCCCATATGCTGCATCTCATGCTTGGAAGAAGCTCCCTGTAAACATCTGAAAAACTAACTCATTATTCTCCTTCAAATTCCTCCTTAAAACTCTTCTTTTGTTGTTGCTGTTATTATTTGATGTCTTCAAAAAAAACAACCTGACAACGGGGCACTGATTGCTTATACCACTGCCAACCGAGCTAATATTGTCTCGTTTCCTTGTACTCACCCATCTGTTTGTATCCATCTGTTGTCTCTTGTCTTACATTTAGACTGTAAACTCTTTAGGGCAGAGGCCCTTTTTTTGTTCTGTTTGCACACTGCCTAGCTTAATGTGGTCCTACTTCATGAACAGGGCTCCTAGCAGGTAGTACAAACAAACAAACAATAATGCGCAATAGACAAGTCTTCTGAAACAACTCAATACGTCAGTTCAGAACTCTCAATGTAGATTCACAAAGACAAACTGTCCTATAAGTATGGGTAAGACACATATATGGCTGCTTGAACCCTGCTGAATATGCTAAAGCAGAAGAGTCTGTAAAATGTTGAGGAGTTTATGGCAGCAGAAAGTGGTCACACCTCTCTTGTACTGATATGTCAGAGGGAGCTGTAACAATCAACAGAAGTGGGCAGCCTTCAGTGGGAACGAGTTGAGATGAGGATATGTACAGAATCAGCACACTTTCTTCTCATTTAGTAAAGTTCAATAGTGACTCCTGTATTTGAAGAGACAATCAATACCTTCCTTCAGAAAACCAAGGTTCCTACTTCTCTGAAAGAAATAAGTAAAAAAAAATTCTCCCCGAGCATGCAATTTCTCAGCTATCGTTTGGTCTCAAATCTCTTTATTTTGGAGAAGGTTATTGAGAAAATAAATGGAAGGCATCTACAGAACTACCTACAAGTCTTAGATTTTTGTGACATCTCTCAATCTTCTTGCACTGATCTGACTGGTCAATCTTACCCTGGTGATGAAGATCAAGAGTTCACTCTGACCGTTTCAGAACAGCTGACGTTGATCTATTGACCATGAGGTACTGTTGATACTTTTCTGTATATAGACAGAGTTGCTTGAGCGTCTTCTTTCTTCGATGTCTGGGAGGACCCAGTATCACGACTGAGATGTGGGCAGTCAGACCTACTGGTTGGAGCAGGAGTCGGGAATCAGGCTGAGTCAGGAACCAAGAGGTCAGAGTCCAAGATGGGTCAATGGTCAGACCAAGGGTAAGGAAGCAGGCAGGGTCAGATTACCGGGAGATCAGAGACTGAATCAGGCCAGATGGTGAACCAAGAGTCAGGCATTAGGAGGCAGGCAGGGTCAGGTTACCAGGAGAATGGGGTTGGGTGCCAGGTTACAGACAGGTATCAGAGGGGTAGCCATGATAGTCTGGATCTGTAAAAAGCAACAAAGAGTCCTGTGGCACCTTATAAACTAACAGATGTATTGGAGTATTAGCTTTCGGGGGGGGAATGTCATATGCGTCTGATGAAGTGGGTATTCACTCATAAAAGCTTATGCTCCAATACATCTGTTAGCCTATAAGGTGCCACAGGACTCTTTGTTGCAGGTTACAGACAGCAATCGAATAGTGAAGTTGGAGACAAACCAGGGTCAGAAGCCGGAATCTAAAGTCTATCACAAGCAAGGTGTGAAGCAGAGACAGGCAGGCAATCTGTGTTGTTGCTCAGACAGTTCCCCTTCATGGCTTCCTGGTTTAAGTACTGGTACCAACTAATCAGTGGGCTGTGAGGGACTAGCACTCAGGCCGTCCTGGGCAGCACTTCCTGCTCAGCCCAGCATTGTAGGGTCCTCCCATGGGACCCCTAAACTTCCCACTGTGATGTGGTGGTGTCACTGGCCCAGAACCTCCAGGGTCCCAGTTTCCAGCTCTGCAAGTTCTAACACTCCCAATGTAGCATAGTATACCCCTGTAACAGTCTATACTATTATGTTCACCACTTTTACAAGACTGATATATTTTGTACAAAGTTTGCTTTGTGAGGTATAATTTGAAATGGCATAATCTGCTGAACATTATGGTTCTGGTATAATGTGTGTATGATTGTTACTTAAATATATTGTAATTTTGGGTAATACCCACAAACCAGTTTTTCAGAGATAAAGCCACACAAACACCCCAGCTAGATTTTAAAGAACCATCACTGGCTTTAGCAGCCATTCTTCAGCAACAGGAAAGTGTAAACAAAAAATTTACATTTCCTCACAGAGATGGTTCAGCCCTTACATCTGCAAGAGACTACTTGTCGCCTGCATCCCCGTTGGGGTTAATCCTCAAAGAGTGGAGTGTGGTACAAGAGAGAGACAGTGGCCTCCATTTCACCTCTCCTCCTCCCATCTCTTTGCTCATGACATCAACAACTCTCAAAGGGGGACTAGTCCCAAGCTGAAAGGAGAGACAGCCTGTGAAATTTACAACAGAGTTTGGTGAGACAAAACCTTTGCTTTTAAGTTCACTTAGGTTGTTAAACAAGGTATCAGCTTGCATCATCACTTGTAATCACTTAAAAATTATCTTTCTGCAGTTAATAAACTTACTTTATTGTTTTATCTCAACCAGTGTGTTTGGATTCCAGTATGCGGGAAACTCCATTTGGAGTAACAACACTGGTGCATATATCATTTTCCTTTGATGAAATGACAGACTTTCTATGAGCTTGCAGTGTTCAGTAGTGTGCCAGACAATACAAGACACATTTCTGGGTGTCGCCTTGTATGTAATTCATGACTGACTGGTCAGAGTGCTCATGTATTTAGCTGGAAATGAATTTGCATGCTGAAGACTGTGTGAACTGACAGCAAAGCATTGTAAAAGGCACCCCAGGCTAGAGAATTAAGGGGACACTGCTGTTCAATGGTCCAGATTGAACCCTGGGGTACACTTCCATTTAGCCAAAACCCTATTATCCGAACTTTTGCATTATCTATATCCCTTCCTTGTCTCCTGTATCTCTCATTGTTGGGGACAAAGGATTTGGATAACACACAGGTTCAGATAATAGAGCAGAGATCCCCGGCCAGGACTGAGAGGAGGAGTCATCATCCCTGGGCATGGAGGAAGCCCCACAGCTGCTGAATGGCTCCTGCTGCAAAACAGGGAGCCCTCTGCAGCCCTGCTGTCACAGGAGGCAAATAACTGCCCCCCAGCGGTGTGGTAGGCTACCCACTGCTGAATGGCTCTTGCCTTCTTCATTATCCAAACTCCCAATTATTCAAATGAAATCCATGTCTCCAGTGCTACTTGGGTAATCGGGAGTATACTGTAATCACTGATTTCTCATTGGCTTCAAATGCTCCCTCTCATGTGGAAAACATACCTTTACCTCTGTCAGGGGACTCCTCCTCCTTCATAATTGCTTCTTCAAAGGAGGAATGAAGCAGATGACAAATTCTGTTTGAAGTTTTTGGTTGTGGGATAACAGCTCATTGTTTTAACCTGCTCATTCTCCTTTTCTGACTGGATTTCAATGGATGCAAACATCTTTCTCTCCTGAGGGAAAAAATCTGTACTATTTTCCTGGTTTGGGGCTCTGAAGCTGAGAGTTTTTCTTAGAAGGAAGAGATGGAGCTTGTAGAAGATGATGATCTGGAGTGCTTTTTCACTCTCTCTCTCTCTAAAAAAAACCTTTTTGGATTTGTTGTGCTATCAGTGGGTAGGCCATCTGTCTTTTGGAAAAAAGAGTGAGAAAGGATGATAGACTGCTCGCCAAGTGACTCAGTTTACCACTTAGGAATCTGGGATGGAATTCTAGAGGTTTGCTCTGAAGATTTGGACTGAACTAGAGAGCTTGAGAGGAGTTTTGCTACTTAGTCTTTTATATTTATCCCAATTAATTATTCATTAGAAACAGTTCATCCAGTTCCAGGCATAAGTGTATGTGAGTATAACCCACAGGCAGCTGATCTGAGTGTTATATCACACCCATCAGGGGACACTGTATATATTATTCTTTATATTATAGCAGTTCTTAAAAAGCCCATAAGAGATCAGTTCCCATTGTACAAATATTTAGAGAGAATCATTGACCTAAAATGCTCACAATCTAAACAGACAAGGCAGGCAAAGGAAGTATTACGATTTTTATTTTACAGATAGGAAACTGAGGCACAAAGAAATTAACTGCCTTGCCCACAGTCTCAAAGGAAGTCAATGGCAGATCTGGGAAATGAACCTTGATCTCTTGAATCCTTGTCCCATACCTTAACCACTTAAGAGACCATCTCCAATACTTCACAGGTGAGGTTGCGGAAGTTCAGACTAAGAGACAAATGGTTTCATGCATTTGTCTAGGTGCGATCATATGGTTAGTTCCTAATGCAGAGACTGTTACCTCTTCCTAACAAAGGGTGATGGAATCGGGTGTCCAGCTGAACCATTCAACTCTAAATCATCAGAACTTTAGTTTTGAGTAGTTCTAAATAAATTTGGAATAAGCTCCTGAGAAGGTTGACAAGACCCCAAAGAACTCATTCCAGGACTTGATAGCTCATGGCAACATTTGGGTGCAGTTCCCATGACAAGCCAAGTCATAGTCTACCTTGAGACATTTCAAACAACAATCATGTCCACTTGTGACAGATATCTTATACTGTGGGCACAGATTAAAGACACTGGGCTGTTACTCAGCCATTTTGTAAAAATGAAAACAAACAATATGAAAGCAATAAAACACAATGTACGTAAAGTAAGTCTGAGAGAGCTATCTAGCTCAGAGCTCAGTAGATCAAGGCAGCATAATTAGAAACTTAAAACCTCACAGCTGATACATCAGTGAGGATACAATTCCAGAGATAACTTGAGAAAAAATATTGTCAGAGGGAAACATGTTAAAGGTACCGAATGAAGCTAGAGGGATCCATTGCAAGATAGTAACAGTAGTTTAAAGAAGCACCTCTGTCATCTGTCATGAAAAAGGCACTAGTAATGAAAGACAGTAGAGGCACCTGTCATGTCCTCAGCAAAGGCAGACATGCACTACCTAGTGGCAAGACAGTTTAATGGCTTTAGAACTTGGAAGCTATGGGAGTTCCTTCCAGTCACATATTCAGGAACATACCTTTAGGAGAATCCCAGCATTATTACAGACATGCTAAAACACTAAGTCCAAAAGAATGTTAAAGATGCAAGATGGAGTACTCAGAAGTCAAGAATTCTCAAAGTTAAGTCTTCCTGAACAACCTCAATGCTAAACATTTGTATGTACCTTGATATAATGCTGTCCTCGGGAGCCAAAAAAAATCTTACCGCGTTATACTGAACTTGCTTTGATGCACCGGAGTGCGCAGCAGCCCCTCTCCCGAGCACTGCTTTACTGCGTTATATTCGAATTCGTGTTATATCAGGTCACGAACATTCTCCTCCTTAGGCACACTCTTAAAGTAATATATCTTTCCTGTTTTCTAACTACAAAAAACTGATAGGGATATGCCCATGTATTGAAACTGGTTTCTCTAATGCCATTTATTACATTAGAAAAGCATCTAGTGATTGAAGCCCTAGAGTGTTAGGTGCTGTAGAGACAGAGACAGTTCCGCTTTCAAAGAGATAACTGTCTTGTCTATTGAGACTGTAATAGATGTGTAACAGGTAGTCTGTCCTTTAAGGGCCAAGGGCCAGTCAGCCCTATTTTCATACCCAGCTGGGAATGGCTCAGGTGATTGCTGTGAAGAGCTCAGCGGAGGAGGAGAGTCGCAGGAAAGAAGTTGGATCCAGTAACTGGCCCTAGAGCAGGGGGAGAGAGGCAAGGGGAAAGACCTATGAGCTTCTTCATCCTGATTTGGTCAGAGGAATAACTTTGTGTTGCGTTGGGAGTTTTATTTCTGAAGAATAAAACTGTGTCCTAAAGGAAGAGCCAGAACAGACTCTGGGCATGGCATTAATCCTTCCTGGGGGAGATAGGCCAGTAGCCTTCTAGGGTGGGAGGAAGGAAATATTATTCTCATTTGACAGATGGAGATGTGAGACATCATGATTAAGTGACTTGCCCAAGGTTACACAGGAAGTCTGCAGCAGATATATTGTATATTGTCAGATATTAGGAATGGCAATATACAAAAACCTGTAGGAGAGCACTTCAACCTCCCTGGACACACTATAGCAGACCTTAAGGTGGCCATCCTGCAGCAAAAAAACTTCAGGACCAGACTTCAAAGAGAAACTGCTGACTTTCATTCATCTGCAAATTTGACACACATCAGCTCAGGATTGAACAAAGACTGTGAATGCCGCCACTACAGAAACAGTTTCTCCTCTCTTGGTTTTCACACCTCAGTTGCTAGAACAGAACCTCATCCTCCCTGATTGAACTAACCTCGTTATCTCTAGCTTGCTCGCTAGCATATATATACTTGCCCCTGGAAATTTCCACTACATGCATCTGACGAAGTGGGTATTCACCCATGAAAGCTCATGCTCCAAAACGTCTGTTAGTCTATAATGTGCCACAGGATTCTCTGCTGCTTTTACAGATCCAGACTAACACGGCTACCCCTCTGATACAGAGATATATAACAGCAGCCTCAAATAGTAATTTTGTGTGGAAATTATGAAAGAGTTAAGAGTGCTGATTTAATGGCTCTTTTAAAATTGATTTGATCTAAGATCATATTTGCAAATGCATATTCAGGGAATTCTTGAAATTATGAATTAGTGACCTGGCACCAGCACAGCTGCACAAGTTCATTAAAGATGACTGTGTAGTCATAGTGTTTAGAATTGAGTTCTGTCTTGATCTCTGTGTCATTTTAGCCCTCACAGGATTCCAAACAGTTCTTGTTCATTCAAAAGGATTGGCAGGACAACAGACAGTTTAAACAAACAGTTCACTGTATTTGGTACATATTTCCATCTGCCACAGTGCAGTTTTGTTCCTCGGAGACTACCTGCCTGACGGGTTTCTGACCAACTTACTCCCTGCCAGTCTATCTCTCACCAACTGGCTCTAATTGCCACACTCTTTGAGACCCTTCTCCCTTGTTCCATGATATCACCGTCCAGGTCCTGCTGGACTGTAAATTTCTTATTAGATATTTAGAAACAATAGTTTTCTTGGGTACAAAGCCAAAAATCCATATAGAAAAGTTACTGCATGAGTTAACTAATTGCTTTGTTTTGTTTTTTCGTATATAAAATTATAATTTAAAAACATTTTTTTTCTTCCTAAATATGCACATTTGTATTTTTTCCCATTAGGATTGTATGTCTGCTTATTCCTTTGCTGAAGGTATTCTTGTTTAGTTAACAGAAAGGATGGGGGAATAGGCTGATAGTCATAATCAAGTGATATTCATATTGGCAAACCTAATATTCTGGAAATGTTCACACCACTGAATATCCCTAGTTGTACATCCCTGTCTTCAGTCTGGGGCAGTCTATCTCTGGCTGAGGGAAAGAGAGGCCCAGCCACTTGATCTCAACTTGGTTTTCCATGGAGGCATTGGGGACAAAACCTAGGCACAATGAGGTATACTAAGTAAGTTGATCCTGAAAGACACACAATGCTCACACCACAGTACGTTTCAATCTGTCCATGAATTTCTCTTCTGCTCTTTTTGGTGACAAACATTTCTATATTAATATAAATTGGTTTTCTTCCTTTAAAAATATATATTTTTAATCCACGGATTAAAATTCATCCAGGTGCAGTTAAAATGGTTTTCATTAATAATACAGATTTACAAGTAAACTTATTGTTTCTGAAAGGTATGTGATCAATAGCCCTGGTGACTGAAGTGCAGTATTTATTCACACGATAGGTATGGGCATAGGCAGCATCACTGCAAGCTCCAATGATGTCACTCTGCCTCAAACCTGTTCTGGAAGAACCCTGGAGTTCAGTCTCCTGACTAATTTAATCTTTGGCCTCTTTTCTGAGACAAAATGGTAGAACGGTTAACATACCTGCACTCTGAATCTGCAATTAAAAATGGACCTGTAACAGTAAATATATGTCCAAACACTTGTTACGCATGGTCAGGATAGTCACTAATTTTGTACATGAGTAAGAACAACTTTTTTTTTCTAAAACAGGATAGTTAAATTGAACAAAACAGCAAAATCTATGTTTATATGAAGTCAGAAAGAAGGTTTAAAAACTTTTTTTTTAGTGGGGAAGGGATTGTGGCAGTCATAGATGGGAAAGATGCCTTTTAGGTAAATGAGTCTATTCCCCAGCAAGGGCAGGGTATAATCCCCTAGGTATCTATATATCAAATTATAGAGCCCCCATTAATGTATCATGTGAGCACCTCCCAGGTAACTTATTGACTTGATCCCAAAGTCACTTCTGTGAGGTGTTATCCTCAGACGGAAATTGAGAGACAGAGAGTAAAGACCATACAGCACAAAGCACTTGAGCCCATGCTTAACTTTAGCCCACAAGCAGCCTCATTTCAAGTCTGTTTGACAGTCTTAATAGTTAAGTCTTGGAAAGGCACCATCCCTTCAATAATGTTACATAACAATAACATCACTATGTAAAGTATGTTCATGTATCCTGATTATAGATGGAAAAGCAGACAGAAACATTAAGTGACTTGCTGAAGGTGACATAGCAAGTCAGAAGCAAGCCTGATATAGAACTCTCAACTTCCAGCCCTGAATACTCAATTCCACTGGTTCACAATGTCTTGTGGTATACACCTTTTTAAAAATAGTGATTGATAATTGAAATTTACAAAACCTGGAAACAAAAGCTGTATTTATGAAGGCACTGGTCTCAATGCCATAGTTAAGTTTCAGTTCCATTTATACCGAAAGAAGGGCTACAATCTTTGCTTTGTGTGAATGATATAATGTATCCTCTCCAAAAATACAGTAAACTTCCAAGTACATCTTTTAATAAGTTTGAGTGAAAAATCAATATGTCAGTTCAGAAATGCACCCCTTTCCTCAATTTTATAAGTCTTGAATGATTTGAACAACAGATCTGTAAAATATCTTACATAGTTAAAAATCATCAAAAACTCTTAATAAGGCTATATTTGAATAAATCAGGTGGTAATTAAGGTAAGTTATAAATATTTGCTGCATCTAATTGTTAACATTATGGAGGCACTTGATTGTGACTCCAAATTAGAGATTGCATTCTGAAATGGATTAAAGTGGGGCATGTATTTCTGTTCTTCTCTACACAATTATGGCCTTCCAAGGTGAAATTTTATTGGAATAATTTTTATACCTGAATTTTCTATCTAGTATTTGTTTTGTTAACGGATTTAAAGGAAATATATTAAACTGGGCTGTGGCTGAAATCTGCCCATGTCACTTTGCCTGTTTTCTGTTTTTAGGGGCGAGGGAGGTGTCAAATTTTTATTTATTGATTTTGAAACAGTCTGCTACACAAAAATTTGCAAATTCTGAGTAGAGTCAATGCAAGAAACATATTAAAATTAGATTTAATGTTTAGCTTTTGATCCACATCTAAATTTGTTCTATCCTTGTTTTTTCTTTAATTTTAACCCTTAGATTCAGTCTGAATTTCCTGGATTTGTCATATTAGTTTTGGGAAGATTAAAATGATTTTTACCCTTAAATTACCAATATCTACTCTCAATCGTAACTCTAGATTAACAAAATTTCTTGTCTTGCATAAAAACTTTCCTGGATTTAAAAATAAAACAAAAGTTTATCTTTCTCTTTTTTATAAACTCAATCCAATAAAATGCATTTAAATAGTAGAATAAAAATTTGGTGATGAACCCTGGTCCCGTGTCGCCTCAGCCACATTGTGTGTATGATAAGAAGAATAAAAAAGTAAATAATAGTAATAAAATTAAATGCTGGCTAAACTGACCAAACAATGATCAATTAGTTTTAAGACATTAAAGGCATTTAAAACAGATTAGGTTAAAGACATGCAAACTACAGGCAAATTAAAATCTAAAAAGATCTTTGTTACACTCTTGGAAAAGCTTTAACTTTTCATTACATCATCAACTAATAAATTTATTAATGAATAGAAAATACAGTGTAGCCTCTTAACTCTCAGTCTCGGCATCAATTTCTGCATAATGCAAAAGTTTTACACTAGATGGACATGTTGTTCCAAAAGAAATTTCTAATTGATTTGAAACCTTAGTTTCTCACCTCATATAAACAGTGCCGGCTCCAAGTTTTGCCGCCCCAAGCAAAAAAATTTTCCCATGCCCCCCCGACCCCGCCCCAACTCCGTCCCTTCCCCACCCCATTTCAAACCCTTCCCCAAATCCCCGCCCCCACCTCCTCCCCCAGGCATACCGCATTTCCCCTCCCTCCTAGGCAGCGTGCTCGGGGGAGGAGGCAGAGGTGAGCTGGGGGGTGAGCAGTTCCTCTGTCCCCCGGTTACTTCCTGCGGCCTCTTCCCGCGCCCCCCACCGCTGCAGCTCACTTCCGCTCCACTTGCTCCCCTGAGAGCACCGCTGCCGCTCCGCTTCTCCCCCCTCCCTCCCAGGCTTGCCGCAAAACAGCTGATTCATGCGGCAAGCCTAGGAGGCAGGGGGGAAAAGCCGAACAGTGCGTGGCTCGGGGGAGCAGGCAGCAGTGGAGCGGAGGTGAGCTGAGGGGATTTCCTGCGGCCCTCCCTGCGCCTCCCACCGCTGCAGCTCGCCGCAGCTCACCTCTGCTCAGGGCCGGCTCCCAGCTTTTCGCGCCCCAAGGGGGGGAAAAAAAGAGTGTTGGTGCCTAGAGCCGGCCCTGCATATAAACTACAAAATGTAATACAGGATCTGCATCAATGCAGAGAAAAGTAGTTCCGGTAATTATTAATTAATTTTTAATTGTCATCTTTTCCTTTTAGAGATAATGGCTGACTTTTTGTTGTACCCGACCACAAAAAGAAATTACTTTCTATATAGTGGAAATATCATGGCCTGGCTTCCTCCTACAGTATTTATTTTTAATTCTGCCAACTACCAAGCATTGATCTGAAGGAGCAAGATCAGGATCATCCGCCTCTGGTACATATGTCTTAGTGTCTCACAGTGTTACAGTCTTTTGAAGAAGTGCCATCCTCAGTCTTGATAAGCTCTGCTGGGTCACTCATAAAGCAACATTTTTATTAATCTTAGATTCAATCTCATGTCTCCATTTCCTGTTTGAAATAAAGTATCACTTATACAGTCACCAGTAGGAGAGGAATAGAGAAGCACCTTAAATTCGCTGGGACAGCCCAGTGACTACTTCAAATTCAGAATCTGAAAAGCCTTAATGAGCACTGAAATACAACCCTCTTTTTTCCCCGAATAGGAGAAGCTCCATGTCAACATCTGCAAAGCTACCTCATTATCTACCTTCAAATCCCTCCTCAAAACTCTGCTTTGCCATGATGTCTACAAAAAACATGACAACAGTTAGGCTGTTGGTGTGCTGAGACCACTGCCTATCATGCTGACCAATATTGTCTCATTTACTAGTTCTCCGCCATCTGCCTATCTCCATTTGTTGTCTTGTCTTATACGCTGCAAGTCCCTTGGGGCAGGGAACATCTTTTTGTTCAGTGTTTGTACATCGCCTAGCAGAGTGGAGTCATAGACCATGTAGGCATGAGGATAATATAAACAAAATAAAAACAAATTAGAGGATATTTTAACTTTTGCTCATGAATGAATGGAGCCCTCAAGCACAGAAAAAGAAAAACTGCAAAACTGAGAACTGTCCTCGTTTTGGAGACACTATACTCCTACCAGTTAAATACATTTTTGAAAAAAGTCCTTTTTTTTGTGGAAAACTTTTCATCCCAAATTGCTCAACACAGAACAGTTAGCATGCTATCTGAAAATTCTCTGACTTCTCACCACACAGTGGGCAGAATCCTGAGGTGATGTATCAGGTGGTGTAAATTACATCTTGGTAACTGAGTATAAGTTAATGTAAATTATAAGAAGAAGCTGTAAGTTAAAGAGAGTACATATGCATCTGTGTTGTTTTAGCACACTTTGAAGGGGAAAAGAGAAGTTACTCCCTTAGACTCAAATCTGAATTTGGCCTAATATGTTAAATGTAAGGAAAAAAGCTGACAAGATGAAAGTGGAACACATAAACACAGCAAAAAAAGAATAAAAATGTAATGGTTAATAATACCCTTAGTAATCACTTGACTATTCCTAGCTATATTCAGTCAGAAAGGAGAGGTACTTAATATCTGAGAACACAAAGAAAGGGTCACATGGTTGGGTAGGGGGCAGGAAGAGTGAGAAAGAGAGAGCAAGCTGCATGACATTCTGGCTCCACTTAAAATCACTCTAAATAGTCCTTTCTTCCAGTTCTTTTCAGCTTGAACCTCAGAATTATCTAGATCTGAAAGTGATTATAGTTGAATGAATGTAACCAGTGACTAATAAAGGGATTGGCAAACATTCAGATATAATAAGAGTGAGCCTGAACTGTGCTCAAATCTAACCTAATTTTTGTCTGGGAGCTCAATTAACTTGGTATATTTTACTGTACGTCCTGAATCTAGTTGGGATGAGATGACAAAGTGCTGAATAATATAAAAAATATTCATTAATAAAGCTACAAAGAGGAGGGTGAATCAAACAAAAACAATAATGGAACTAATATTAAACTAGTGGGATGGCAAAGTTTACAGGGATTCAAATGCCTGTGGGTCTTTTAATGGCTAAATGAAATATGATGAACTCAGCATTCTCTAAAATCTTAAAATAAATAAATAAATAAATAAATAACACACTGCTATTTTCAGAGTGATATCTTGATTTTGATGAAGTATTAATGCTACTTTAGATGTTTTTGGCCACATGTAGATCCTAATCCAGCACCCATTGAAGTCAATGGAAAGACTCCCATAGATTTCAGAGGAGCTCCTTTAGACCATCAATGCATGTTACTCTTCCATTGCATATTGGCAGTTGTCCCCTGAAGAAAGCTGAAAACATTTTATGTGAAGGATCATTTTTTAACATAATAAATTATACTATTCTACTCAATTGTCTTATGCTGGATTTACACTGGTATAATTTCCAGAACAGAATTAAATTACTAATCAATATTTTAAATTAAGAAATCATTTAAAAAAAGCAGGAACATATGGCTGTATAAAATAGCAGCCATCCTGCTAGAATTACTATTACTTTATTCCATTTACTATGGCTGGCCAGTTTTGAAAAAGCTCAGCACCCACAACTGGGGCCAGATTTCAAAAGAACTCGACTCTCATTAGGTATCTAAAAGAAGTGGCCATGTTTTTAAGAATGCTCAGCACCTAGCGATTCCCATTGAGAACAACATAAGGACTGAGAACTATGGGAGCTACTGAATACTGAATTGTAATGCTAATGAGAAAATTCAATTGGTTAGCTATCTGTATACTGAAATCACATACTGGTTTTATTTTAAGGTTGTGTCATACTGCGCTCCTCTAAATATTAGGTTACAAAAGTGGTTAATCTGTATCAAAGAAAATCACCTTCTATAACAAGAAGGAAACAATATTCAATAATAAACACAGGGATGAATGCTGTGACTAAGACTCACTCATCTCTGTGGACTCTCATTAACTCCTGTACTTCACTCCTTATTTTTCCTTCCCAGGCCAGCTTTCCTACCCCATACCAAGTGTTTCTCAGAGTGGCACTGCTGACTTATAGTTTGCAATTATGCCTGGCATTTCAACATTTCTTGAAGAAAACAGTTACTTTAACAACATTTTACACTAGAACTGGGTTTAAAAAAGGGGGAGGTCAAGGTTTTTCCCCCACTTTGAACTTTAGGGTACAAAAAGTGGGGACCTGCATGAACACTTTTAAGCTTAATTACTAGCTTAAATTCGGTATGCTGCCACCAGCCAGAATTTAGTGTCTGGCACACTTTCTGTTCCCCCAAAATCTTTCCTGGGGAACCCAGACCCAAACCCCTTGGGTTTTAAAATAAGGAGAAATTAACCATCCCCCTCCTTTTCCCCCTAGACTTTCCCCTCCCTGGGTTGCCTTGAGACGCTTCACACCAATACAAACTCCTTGGATCTTAAAACAAGGAGGAATTAACCATCCCCCTCTCCTTTTCCCCCCACTAATCCCTGGTGAGTTCAGACTCCATCCGTTGGATTTTAAAACAAGGAAAAATCAATCAGGTTCTTAAAAAGAAAGCTTTTAATTAAAGAAAGAAAAAGTAAAAATTATCTCTGTAAAATCAGAATGGAAAATGCTTTACAGGGTACTCAGATTCATATAGACTAGAGGGGTCCCCCGGCCTAGCCTTAGATTCAAAGTTACAGCAAACAGAGGTAAAAATCCTTCTAGTAAAAAGACACATTTACAAGTTAAGAAAACAAACATAAGACTAATCCACCTTGCCTGGCTATTACTTACAATTTTGAAACCTGAAAGACTGATTCAGAAAGATTGGGAAAGCCTGAGTGTACGTCTGGTCCCTCTTAGCCCCAAGAGCGAACAACGAACCAAACAAAAAGCACAAACAAAGACTTCCCTCCACCAAGATTTGAAAATAGCTTGTCCCCCTATTGGTCCTCTGGTCAGGTGTCAGCCAGGTTACTGAGCTTCTTAACCCTTTACAGGTAAAAGAGACATTAACCCTTAACCATCTGTTTATGACAGGGGATATCTACAATATTTCTTTTGAACATTTCTCCCTGTACTTTCAAAATTTTGAAATTTTTAACAGTTCTGTGATTTATCAGAAAGCAAAATGAAAATTTTCTCACAAACATTCCCAGTTTTTTTTCAAACTCTGAAATTTCACATTAATCAACATTTTAGCTAGCTCTATATTGCATATGTTTATAGAATAGTATTTTCATTATTCTCTACATAAATAAACACAAATAATGAAAATATGGCCTCATTCAGCCCTGGTCCTACATTTATTGCTTCATTTGCTTTTAATTAGTTTGTTTTAGAAAGAAGGATGAGCTTGGTGCTCAGGTCCTAGAGTGAGGAGTACAGTATAAAAACAGAACAGAATAGTGGTTAAGGGAGATCAAGGTTCAATTCCCTGTTCTGCCCCAGACTTCATATTTGAACTCTGACATATAACTTAGTCTCTCTGTGCCTCAGTTTCCCATCTGTGAAATGGAGATAACATTTCCCTATATCACTGGAGTGTTGGTGAGGGAGATAAATCAGTGTGTCAGGTGCTCAGATACTATGATAATGGAAGGCCACATAAGAACCACAGATATATTTCTTGCCCTTCTTTTCTATTTATTTATTTTATTTATTTATTTTATTTAAGCTTTCTTTCTACTATACACCAGGGCATAGGTTTTCTTCTCTTATTCAGCTTTTTGCCTTCACTCTATTTTTCTGTAGTATTAATACTGTAGATACTCCCTATCTCACCTTTCCATCTACCTGCGTTGTTGTCTCCTTATATTGTTTCAGTTTCTCTTCTACTTTGTTTTAGTCTTTTCTTCTTTTTAGTCTTTTTCTCTCTCACACCTTCCATTGTGTTCCTTTCTCCCTCCTCTTCTTCCCTCCTCTTCCTGAATGTCTCCTTCCAACTCACTCAGGGCTTGGCTACATTTTATAGTGCTCTGACTTGCTGCATTAGGAGTGTGAAAAATCACCCTCCAAGTGCAGCAAGTCTGAGTGCTTTAAAGCGCTAGTGTAGACAGGCTCCAACTGCTAGGAGCTGCACTCCCACCGCTCGGAGCTAATCCCCTCGTGGAGGTGGATTACCAGGAGCTCTGGGAGAGCTCTCTCCCAGCACTCGCACACAACCACACTCACACTACAAAGCACTGCTGCGGGAGCGCTCCCACAACAGCGCTTTGAAGTTTCCAGTGCAGCCATGCCCTCACTAATTCTCTTTCCCAATCCACAATTTTTCTCCTTCCACTCCCAAATGAATTCCTCTAATTATCTTCCCAAGGCTTATTCCATTCACGTTGCCATGCTCACTGCTGCCACGTCCACCTCAACCATTCACACACACACTGCACTAATGCTTTTCTCCTTCCTCTCGTACATACGCATATGACCACCTTTACTTCATCCTCTCTTACAAAATGACACCCTGTCACACTTTCACACACCCGCAACACACACATTCACATTCTTACTCCTGTGTCCTATTTCCTCCTCCCTTATTCCTTCTCATTTTCTGTTACAGTCTAATTTAAAACCAGATGCAGAGGATGTAAGCTCTTGCAGAGAACTGGGATGTAGGCGGTCAGACCTAGTGATCAGAGCAGTGGCGGTCACACATAGTGGTTGGAGCAGGAGTCAGGAACCAGCTACTGGAGCTGGAGTTGGGTCAGAGCCACAGTCAGAGTCAGAGGTGTGGGGAGTAGGAGCAAGGATCAGGAACACCTAGCTGCTTAGACAACTTCCTGTGCACCTCCTTCTGGCTTTAACAAGAAGTCTGGGCCAGTTAGAGAGGTTGGATGTCTCCTCCAACTAGGAGCTACGTGAGCAATGCCCCTGGTGAGCTAGAGTCCACTAGCCCACACAATGGAACTCCAATCTTAACTGGGGCCTCTAGGCACCAATACAATAATGTATTATAAAACAGTAATGCTAATCACATTCACAAACTGTCAAGGGGAATTTTACAGTACTTGCTATGAGCAACAGTTTTTTAACCTAGATAAGAATTTTCAATTAAGAAAATGATTTAAATATTCACAACCCCGTTTGTTTCTCACGCCCCACATTTCATATTATTTAAATAAAAATATGGCCTAGAACAATTATCATTTAAGAATACTTCCGCCCTGAAAAAAATGACTCTAAAAATGGCATGTGGAGATGCTGTATCTCTCATCAACTGACATCAACACTTGTAAAAAAGACTCTAATCCGCAGCTATATTATAGTTGCTTTGCACTGCTCTGCACGTAACCCTACGCAATCATATCTGGCTCCTAGACGGTCATCCCAAAGTCATTCTCTAGCAGCCCATGGAACAAGTTCCAATGTTACCTGCCTTCACTGTGGCCAGTAGAAAGGGGACAAGGCCAGACTTCTCTCTCGCTCTACAACTCCCAGCTACTTTATTGATTCCTCAGGCTCCTCTAACTTCTGCTCTGTGAGTAGTCTAATGTACAGTCATCCCAGGAGCAGAGAGCCAAGGATGAGGACCAAGGAATTTGTAAGCCAAATTCTGCTTTCAGACAATGCATCTTTACGGTCTTCAAATTAAGCCCTCAGTCACAGTTGTGCAATTCTATTGACCTTCAGTAAACCTACATGGCGTAACTGAAGAAAGAATTGGTAGATAATGGGGCTGCACAGGTGTAAATAAGGACAGAATTTGACCAGAAGAATCTTTATAGCTAATAGTGATGTGCAACAATGAACCCAGCTTCACCTTCAGAACCCAGAGTTAAGTTTGCAGTGCTACAGCTAGAAAAAAAAAACACAACAATATGTTATTATAATATGATAAAAATAATCTGGCAGTCATTGAGAGTTGATAAACATGGAGACCCACAATGCCATTTTAACTCTATAATTTTTTAAGGTAGAACCACACAAAGCTCATGGCGTCAAATACTCTCCCTCTGACCATTCAGTGAGCATCTGAGGAGACTTGCCAGATGTGCAAGACTGAGTGAGAAAGAAGAGGTTACTTACATGTAACCAGAGGTTCTTTGAGATGTGTGGTTCCTATCTGTATTCCACCAAGGGGTTACACATGCGCATCATGCATCCAGAGTTGAAGAATTTGCAAGTACTGTCTGCTGGTCCGCACATGCGCTCTGGCTTGCCTTGTGCTTGTGTCTGAGGTGATAAAGGGAGGGGTGGACCAATTGCTTCTTCAGTTCCTTCTCTACCATGAATTGACCAGTCTGCATCAGAGAGAAAGGCTGGTGGGAGTGGAATACAGATAGAGACCACACACCTCAAAGGCCTTCCAGTTACAGGTAAGTAACCTCCTCTTCTTCAAGTGATGGTCCCTATTGTATTCCACTGAGGATGGCTAACAAACAGTACCTAAGCAAGAGGAGGGTTGAGGATGAAGATGGAATGGTCGTGCGTAGAACTGCTGTGGTGAAGGAGGCATCCACTGCCAAGTTCTGCACTAAGATGTATTGTGCTGCAAAGGTCTATTCCTGGAATTGCCCAAAGTCATCTGGTTGGGGGTGATGCAGCCACCACATTGTCAGGAGAGGAAGAGGGGAACCTTGCTGTTTCTGGCAGAACTGTTGGAACAGGGCTAAAATTCTTCTTCCATCATTGGGTCTGTATTTCTGATGGAAGGATCCTTCAAGGAGGAAACAGATGATGGTTCCATTGTGGATTGGGTGGGTTCCAAGGGGGAGTATTGCCGAGGGACCCCAATATGGCCAATAGGTTGCCTCCAATGGAGGTTATGGGAGTCCCCACAGCATAGAGTACCATCAGCTTGGTGGTGGTTGCGGAGGTAAATGTTGCCAGCGATGTAGTGGTTTCTGTAGTGCATAAGGGTGGTAAGTTAAAGGAGGTTCTTCTCCTGGTTCCAAGTTGTTGGGGAGAAGAAGGCAAATCCAGTTTCTAGTGGCAGGACCATCTGAGCCGACGGAAGAGTGTAGGACATTGGGTGAGGGGTCCTGTTTTGGAGGCACATCCCTTAGTGGAGATATAATCTCTTTAGAGGTAGAGGACCTAAAGGAGGTGGGGAGAGTCCAGATTCAGGAAGACAAAGACTTCTTAGGGAGCAGCTACAGTTCTAGAACTTCTCAGAGTGAGAGGCACTCTCCTTCATCGTCTCATAGCCCCCTAACCTCTGACTGAGTTACTGAAGTCTTCAAATCTTGATTTAAAGTCTTCAAATTACAGAGAATCCACCATTTACACTAGGTTTCACCCATGACACATGCTGCAGAGGAAGGCTGTCATCAGAACCAGTGCTGGGGTCTTTCCCAGTGCAGGAGGATCCCATGTCTTGTGGGATTCCTAGGATACCAATACAGATAGGTCAGCACCCGGAACCGCTGGGTCCCATTATTTTGGGGTCTTTTTTCTTATGCTTGTGTGTCTTAGACAATACTCTGTCCCCTTGGACTGAGGTGGTGGAAGGAATGTCCATCTTCTTTGATTTGGATGAAGACTTCATATCATGGCGAGCTCCGTGAGATGTTTATGGAGGCAAAATGCCCGGCCTTCTCAGGTGCAGCTGGGGAAGGATTGACAAACACTGCACCACACTGCGATCTGAGCTTCTCCCAAGCAGCACTGGTGGTCATCACTGACCAAGAAGGATCATGGACAGGAGGTGCAGAGTCCTGGGCATAGTCCGGTACCTGCACATGGGTACGGGGGTAAAGTAGGAGTGAAAACTCCATATCTATCTAAAACAAATGAAACTAAGTAATTATTAAAAACTTATAAAACTAGAAAAGAAATAAAACGTATTCTATTGTAAAAACTCTTTAAAAAATTCATACAACTGTTGTTTCTAGAAGTGCATCAGAGACATGGACACAGGGTTCCAATTCAGACCATGTGGCAGTAAGAAGGAACTGACAATGTGGGTCGGTCTGCCCTGCTCTTTATTGCCTTACATGGAATCACACGGCAAGCTAGGTGCATGCGTAGACCAACAGGCACTGCTTTCAAATTCTCCGATTCCGGATGCATGGTGAGCATGTATAATCCCTCAGTGAACTACAAGAAGAAGAAATGCATGTCAAAAGATGGTGGACAAAGCAGAAAAGGAAAGGCACCACTAGCTATGTGTGTTCTCCTTTCCAAAATTCTTAGATGTCTAGTTAAAAATGATAGTTTTTCTAATGTCAACTATACTTCTTGTAGGAGCACATCATCTCATCTCTCTGATAGGAGTAGTGTAACTGAGATCATATTTTCATAAAAGTAAACTGATCTTCAACATTTTCACATTCAGTAAGTAGTTATAAGCTATAAAAATATGCTTTCCATTAATACCAGACTTCCAGTCTTACAGGATATTGTGTTTTTAGAAAGTCCCCATTTAAGATCCTAGTGACAGAGAATGTCTGGTAGCGATTATGATGCTTTTCAAAAACAGTTTAAAGATGAGGCCTAGAGGAGACACCATACAAGAAAAGTTTGATTCTATTAACTTCTATAATGGGACGCTGGCACAGTATCTTAAGAGTCCAATGCATACAGACACTATTTAAAAAAAAAAAGAAAAAAAGGGACAGGTGGAGGGACACATTATCAGAAGTGGCTGCAGACTGAGAAGACTATGTTTAGGAAGCTGCATCACTCATTTCTCAGATCCAAACTGGTTCTCTGCTTCACTCATTGGTGGAGGATCTCTCTTCATAATAGAACAGTCTGTAAGTGTACATTAAGTACTATATATTTTGCATTGTTCTCTTCTCCAAACAAGGGAATCTCCTTGGCAATACTTTAAATCCATAATCAAATATACATTGGGTAAAATTCCACACAGGTGAGTGCAGAAACATTCATGTGACATTCTCTACGTCGATTAAAATAAACTTAATTTAACATTCATGGTGAGTGGAGAGACTGAACAATGGAACATTGTTATGCCATTAGGTCAGCTTTACAAACTTTTAGACTATCTGCTGATGATATCTCCAACTATTGTCTCCAGGGCCCTGGATTCTACCATGTAGGAAATAATTTCTGCTATTGATTTGAACACTACATGCTAACTCCATGCTTATCCATTTACTATTATTAGTTCTCAAAATTTTCAGAATCTAACATGGATGAATGATGAAATGTAAATGGTTGACAGAGTGTAACATTTTCTAAAGGCCTGCAATCACAGAAATTATACATATTATAGACACCTGTTGCTTTTGTGTCACTATATTTGCAAAATGGGCCTTCTGAAAAATATAAGCCACGTTTTGAATGCAAAATGAAAAGAAACATTTAATCTGTAATTAAAAATATATATTTACCATACTATCTTCTAAAATACACCTAGCTTTCTGAAAAAATTGATACTTAGTTCACTGCACATAGTGCAATACTAATGCATAAGGATAGGGGGGTTGCAACTCAACAAAAGTACAGTTTCTTTCGTGTTCTCACAGAGAATGTTTTTATGGGAAAATTTTCTTTTATGAAAAATGAATTTTTTTCAGTGACACACATCAATTATTGTATCTGACAAGCATCACAGTTTGTTTGAAAACTTAATCAGAGCTGTAAACTATGGATGACAGAGAGACAGATTAAAAACCTCATAAAGTGTATATAAAGGGCTATTATTTTGCAAGCAACAAATGATTTAGAATGACCTGAACTAACATTATTAAAACCCACTTTTAGGCTGTAGAACCCTATAAATAATCCTGTTTTTCTTTTTTCTTTACACAGTTCTTCTTGATCTAGTTATAACTGTACAGTATTATTAGTTTCACATGTATCATGTTTCCAGATACTGGGTGTTGAAAGATTTATTCATGTTGAGCTGCACCCTAAGGTAATTCAGTTTTCAAAAAACCTAATTCTACAATTATAACCATCTCAAAGACAGAACACTCTGACTATCAACCTTTAGGTAAGAAGAAACATTTGTATACTACAGATTGTAAGATTGGTTTTATAAGTGACAATTTTCTTTTCATTTTCCCCCTTTTTTATTTTATTTTCTTATTAGACCCTCAACTCACAAATGCTCAACTGTCACAAAAGATCAGTGTTACTGAACCGCCAACATTAATCTTTTGTTTGAAATGCATAAAGAAAGACAAATAAAGGAGACAACACAAAATGTCTTCTTGAAGTAGAACCAGATATTGAAATGATAAATAACATAACCTATGAGCACTAGTTATAATGTTCTTGGGCGGAAGAAATTTCTAAATATCAAAGATAGTGGCATCGTTGTCAGGTGGTCCATAAATAAACCCCGGTCAATTCATGACATTGGACCTTTTCTTCTTGCTATACTACTGTAAATAAGCATGTTCCCCTTGCCTGTCTGAATTCTACATGCCCATTTCCAGAAATGCCGCAGCAGATAAGTAACACTGTCATGTCCGTTTTGTCAACTACATGGTGATTATCCTTTTCTATCTGCAGTTTGGGAACATTATCAAGGTCAGAAGCAATCACTCAGAAAACCCCTCCTGATGCTCTTGTGTCTTATAATTTCTATAAGAACCTTTCATAAGTAAACTTTATAGTGAAGTTCATGTACAATTAGCAAGAAATTCACTTTTCTTATAAATTGCAGAAAGAGAAATTATGCCAGTAACCAATTAGATATCTAGTCAGAGTACACATTAATTGTACGTAATCACATCTTACTCCAATGCTACAATTTGGATTTATCATCCCTGAATTAAACTTCTTCTTCTGTTTGGGCAAATGCCTACCTCGTTCAACTCTCCTGACTTCCATTTTTTTTGACAAATTGGTTATGAGGCATTTACAACCGATGCACATATCGCAAAATTATTTCTGCCAAGCTTCCTCCATGACCTGCCCGTGGGACATGACATGCTCCGAGACGCATCGCTCTATCAAATAGAATCTTTCCAGGACAATGCAAATTATGACAAATTCCATCATCCCGCATTATGCGCTTCATGCTAATCTTCCTAATTCGAGAGAATCAGGAGGGCTTGCTGTTCTGCTGAAGGGCACGTTGTCTGATTGAATGATGGTGAAAGAATGTTTGCAATCCCCTTCATTTCCTAATCCCAGCTGTGGCCACCTCTGCCCTACAACCACCAAGCAACCTTTTCTGCTATATAATTCCTACACCAGAATTAACTTACGATCTACATAGCCTTTTGGCAGTGCATGAAAATTACCAACAAGGACAATTCTGTGGTCCTAAAGTTAAAAGGTATTGTATTCTTAGAGAAGTACTTTTACCAAATGTTGCACATTGACTCTTCTTGCTGACTTCTCCTAGCCTGTCAGACTGTCACATTGGGAATGCAGCATCTCCGAGAAGTTAAGCCTTCTCCCACAAAGGCTTTTGAACCAATCATTTTGATGATAGGATTCTACCTATTTCTAGTCTCAAGTGCTTTTGACTTTGGAAGGGTATGCTGCTCGCTTCAAAGCAAATGGCCAATCTGCAAAACATTCCCGAAAAAGTGTCCAGGAAAGAAGAAAAGGGGGGTGAGTAGATAGAAAGGTAAATTTTCTGGACAATTCTTCACTGATTCAGAAGGTGGCAGTATTACTACATGAAACAAACCTACCATATACGTGATATTCTATATCCACATTGCTGAAATAAACATGTTTAATTCCCAAAGAAACATATATTTTATCCTGTGGCATAATTTACTTATAACATTAAAACTCAAACATGGAGCAATTTGTAGCAATAACTATGATTATGCTGTTAGTGGCCCAAATGTCACTGTCTAGATTAGGCTAAATGATACCTAGCACCAAAGAGCTTCTATGATTTATTTTTTATCGTCACTGGTAGAACTTGCATGCTTAAAATGCTCCCCAGAAAAATGCCTTCAATAAATAAAAAAGGATGAAAAGATTGAAATAATACAGTCTTATTGTTCACTGAGGTGATCATAAAAAAAAGTAGTCACAGGAATGATGTAAATTTTAAATCTCAGTCAAACTGTTAAGAAAAAATAAATATCCTGGGCAGCTAGACATTTTATTTTGGGCTTTAAAATAAAAACTCACTATATGTAAATAATTCATATTACAGAATTTTGAATTAAAATGTACCTCAACGTTTGTATCCCAGATGAATAATGTTAAAAAGATTTTAGAACTAAGAAAACAATTTCAGCCCATTATGCAATAAGGCTTATAATTTTAAAGTAATTCAGTTTCTGGGAAAGTAGGTAAATATATGGGGCTGTTTCATTTAAAATGATAGACTACTGAGATTTTTAATGGCTTTTATTTTAATTTACATCTCAACTAACAGAGACCTTTTTCCATCTATTTTTATAGTCAAAGAATTTCAATCTACAGGAACTGTGTCAATATTAAAGATATTATTTCTCTTATACTATTACTTTAAATAAGAATAGTTTTTTAAAAATGAAAAACAAGTAAGCCAGACAGTAAGTCATACTCTCTTTCTAGCTCAGCAAGGTTTTCAGAATGGATAAACACTTACAAAGTAATTAAAATAAAGGCAACTTTTATTTAGCATTTATAGTCTATGCTTTAATGGAATCTTGCATAATTAGTTTGATGCTTTACTGAGTCTTCATACATGCCTAATAAGTACCTAGCACAGATCCACATTAACGTATTACTAAGATGAGACATGAAGAGTTTTAGCTTTACATTTCATTCCCAGTGAGACCCAAACCCTCAGAGGTAAATGACTACGTTAGCATCATTTCAGCAAAAGGCACCGGCACACCCTGTGCATGCTGCGGCTTGTTGACATGAACCAGGGCAGGCAGACACCAATAATACATGAAGTGTGGTTCAGAGGCAATTAGGATCAGTTGTCAAGGCCAGGCCATTAATGAAAGAACATGTCAGAGGAGCTGGAGACTTCAATGGTTGAGGGCAAGAAGGCGATTTAGTGTGACAGATCGAGTCCTTCCAATGTCCTCAGTGGTACATGCTAATACCAGCCTTAACAACCTTTTGTGGCAGTGTATAATGCGACTAACATGGACTTTGATTCAGCAAAATGACTGCTGCCACTGTTAGTCTGTCTCATTCCAACAACAGTAGAAGCACTGCTACAAATAATTACCCACTTCCTTCTCCCCCTCCTCCATCTAATGCAGCCGTCTTTTATGCATGCTGCACCGTTTTTCACTAGAAGGTCACAACGTTTATCACGCTGTTTTGCTTTTCTTTATAAGATGCCCTTTCTATTGATTAATATAATCTGAAATGACCCAATAAAACAGCTTTTCTGAAGTAAAAGAAAATTAATTAAAAACACAGCATCCCCTCATATGGTTTATAACAAACACGAATAAAGCAAATCAAACTGGTCTAAGGGACACGTTCTCTATTATGTGAATTACTTGGGGAGGCAGGTGAGAGATAGCAGGAGAGTTATTAACCTAGTCTACTGGATCAAAAGTGTATGGTAACCTTAACCTCCATGAAAATGAAATGCTGAAGGTTTATAAATAACTAGACATTGCTGCCCTTCCTATTGTTACAGTCATCACAACTGAGCACTAACAGCTTATAAAAGAAGCTGCAGATCAGAAATTTCTAATGCTCAATTAGAGGAAGTAAGAATGCACTAATATTAATAGAGGATAGCAAAATCTTAAACAAGAGCTACACTTGATGGACAATATTTTAAAGAGGTTATGTGAAATATCTTCAGAAAAATAAAACAAAATGACCACAGCTTTATTCTGATGTTACATATGTGTTCCTTATAAAACATGCAACCTGACTTACAGTAAAGCACAGTTTTCAAGTGTGTTAAGGCCTTCAAGAAACATTTAGTTTTACCCAGTATCTAAGCAGCTCTTGTTGTGTGCAGTCTTTCTTATGAATTTCTTTCTAGCTTTTCAAACGTTCTAGTCACTTGACAAATGTACTATAAGACATGTGTGGGTAGGAGAATCTTAGACACTAGGAGATAACAGAAAAATGAATGGACACTGGAACTTCCCACACAATTCCAGAGTACATTCATAAATTTGTCAAAGTAGACAGAATCCTACAAATGACAAAAAATTGGGTTTGAGACTTATTTTTCTTTTTATTTACCTTAGGTCAGATGATGTGGTATTCCCCTATCACTTCTGTCACTTGGCGATGTCTGAACTGACCTTCCTAGAAGCAACACTTATCTGTGACTGACAGGAGCAGCCATCTCTGGTAGAACGAATTTTCCCTCTCTCTTTTCTTGTCTCTCTTTACCCTTGCCTGGTTTCTGTCTAGCTAGTTTCCCCCTCACCTCTTATTTTCATTCAATTTATTTATTTGCCCTCTCCCTTCTTTGCTAATCTCTTCTCACCCCACCTTTGACAATCTTCCCCCTTTCCTCCAAGCGCTTAACATTTTCCCCTCCCACTTTGGCATATTTCTTTGTACCCTTCACTGCCTGTCTGTTCCTTTGCCGTGTTACTCCATCTAATCCGAACCTTTGCCATTGTTCCATTTCTTTCTTCTCCTCTTTCCCCCAGCACCTCCCATGAGTTCTTCTGTGAAATCTTGGTCCCATTCAAGTTAAATGGTAAAACTCCCATTGACTTCAGTGCAGACAGGATTTCATCTCTAGAGTTTAACAGAAGTGCAGTGAGTATCCAATTAGGGTTGCCAACTTTGGATGGATGAATTCCTGGAGGTTTCATCACATGACATAATCTTTAATTGCTGGAGACTCCAGGGCAATCCTGGAGGGTTGACAACCCCCATATCCAATAAACTTCTTGCATCTAACTTCATTAGCAGTACAGGTGATTTCTGTGTCTCAGGGTAATAAAAAATAAAAAAAATATGTCACAACATACCACAATTATATGTCCAGAGTGTGGTACTGCATTGTGAAAGGAACCCTGAATTTCCAATAAGGAACACATGGAAAAATTACAACTAGAACTACTTTTAAATATTTCAACTATATTCAATAATTATTTTAATTTATAATAACCATACAGAAAGGACTAGAGCATCTACCCCAGGCACTAAGCACCTTTACCAAAAATTAAAACTAACAAATGTAAACCAAGTGGCTGCTCCTCACCCCCAAGCCACAGAGACAGACCAATCAGAAAAAAAAAAAATCAAGTCCAAACAGTAAGTGTCTTCCCAATAGTTGTCAGCTATTATCACAAACCTCCTTCCCCAAAAGCCCAGTAAAGAGATGAGTCTTTTAAGGTTCTTAACAAGTTAAGAACATTTTAAAAAATGTGCTTCATATCACAATATTTCACTCAGACAAGAAGCCCTTGAAAACACTACTGGAGAAAAAAAAAAGACATAAGGACACTGTATGTTGAAAAGATGTTTTCCTAAGTATTGCGCTCTTTATCCTATACACAATGTTCCTGTGGTGCTGCTTGGTATCTACAATCTATCATACTTGTTTTACTTTCATTGTAACATTTGCTTCAAAATTATTATTCCCTTTTGGAAATGCTTATTTATAAAAGGTTTCCTGCCTTTACACAAGCTCAATTAAACAGAGTTCCTCATTTATTAGCTCATATTTTAATAATATCTTGCCATGTGGGTATGGCAATAATCATCACAATAAACATAAGGATCAAAGATCGCTGGATATATAGATGGCATGTACAATTAATAAAAAATATTCCACATCACAAAGATCTAACACTCTAAAACTCCAAAATCTTACTTCAGAATGAGATGTTCTAGTTGAGGCATGTTTCTGTGTAATTATCATAAATCTTTTCACAAAAATGAGTTAGTTTTAATAATAAATAGGGACATTTTGCAAGCAAACTAAAGAAGTGAACACAAATAAAACTCTAATATGAATAAGTTAGCACTGGCAATATTTCATAATGAAGATGTGTACTTAAAGTGGAACTACATTCATCACACACAGAACGAAGTTTCTTTCCTTCATGTTCCTGATTTGATTCACATGCCACTGCCTGTAAAATCACAATGCATTCCAATGATAACTGTTATGTTGTCACAATGTATTGTAATTATATAAGGATCAGACTGAGGGAGAGAACAATTAGGTTGCAAGGAAGCAAGCATATTTGTTACAACACACAAATTTTATATAATTAGTTATAATGAGTAAGGAAAATGGCACAGGAAATGCAAGAAAGAAAATAAATGTTACAGTGTATCAGTAATAAATTCCCTTTCTTATCAGTGCAAAAGAGCTAAGAATTACAGCTACACAAATATAAAAAAATAATTAGAAAATAAAATGAATCCTCAGAGTACAACCAGCAAATCATCTTACATATATATTGTATTTTTATTCCCTGAGGAACCCAAAACGCTTCACAAATAGAAATAAAACTATATACAGGAAACTTCATCTATCACTGATATGCAGCTACCTCTGGAATGAAAGGCAGCAGCTGCTTGACAACTCATAATACTACTGTAAAACAACTGGAGAGAAAGTGAATATCTTACCCATCTGGAACTGAATATGGAATTCAGTAAGACATTATCTAATTATCCAACATAAATTATGGTCCAGACCACTCTGAAGTCAACATCTTAATATCTGGAAACAGTGCCTTGGATTTTGACCATAACTTATTTCTGTGTGCGAGATGGCACCTCCTAAAGCCTCACACACATTGTAGAAAAGCACTGGTTCAAGTAGTGACTCAGAGAGAAGAATCCCACCAGCATCACAATATAGATTATACTTTGTAATTCTATAAAGGGTTACATAGGAGTGTGATCAATACAGGCTGTTAAAACAGGAAATCTAATAGTTTATTAATTAAAATGACTGAGAGCCATCTTTCAGTCTCAGAATGCTGAGAAAGTTAAACTAACCTTTATGTCAGACGTTATAGTTCAGTACCCAAATCAGACTAAGTAACTTTTCTTTAATTGGCTAATGGCAAATATTGCCTCTGCTTTGAAACATAAATCACTAACGGTTTTTTTCTATTAGTTGTTAGAAACTAGTTTTTTCTAATGAAGTCCTACCTTTTCTTGGCTGGTTTTTGTCCTGCCATAGAAAAGGGTGCTTGCACTGCTCAATGAGCATAGGTTTGCAGTGATGTGCCAAATTAATTTTCAAATACACAATCTTCTTTGACAATGGTTCAAGTGTATGATCATATTCCATACCAGTGACATACGTAAATACTTTTCTATAACAGTTGCAAAACATATACGTATGTTGGTGGCCAGATATACAACACATAAATATACACATATTCTTAGCTTTATATATGAAAATAGCCCTTTTGAGTTCAATGGAACTACTCATATGTATAAAGGTAAGCACATATGTAAATGCTTGTAGAAACGGGGCCTAAAAGTGAAATCCTCATTCCACTGAAGCTAATGGAAAACTCCCATTGTCTTCAATGGGGTCAAGAATTCACCATATGATTTTACTTCAACTCTGCTGCAGACAGGAAGGATGGTCCAGTTGTTAGGGCACTAACCTGGGACCGAGAGACGAAGTTTCACTGCCCCGTTCCGCCATACACTCCCTGTGTGATCTTGGGTCATTCATTGCAATTGGAGGTGTGACTGCAGCTTGTGTAGGTATGCCCACTCTGGCTTTAATCTAGCTAGCACAGCTAAAAGTTGCCATGAAGATGCAGTTCCATGGACCTGGGTATGGGCTAGCAGTGTGAGTATGTGTCCAGGGTTTTAAGTGGGCTTGTACAGCCTGCACTGCCATTTGTGTTGCCAAATCGTCACTGCTAGTTTTAGCTATGTTAGCTAAATTAAAGCTAGTTTGGGTATGCCTACACAAGCTGCAATCACACATCCAGCTGCAGTGTACGTATACTCTTAGTTTCTCTGTGCTTCATTTTTCCGTTTGTTCAATGGGGATAATAGCCATTCTTTAGCTCATAAGGGAATTGTAAGGAGAAATTCATTAAAGACTGCAAGCTGCCCAAATACTATGGTAATGCGGGCCATATAAATACTTTATACAGATGGCTAGATATCTAGCAAACATATGCCTACTTTGTTCCGGTGTTTACCTCTGCTGAATGAAGGCTTGAGTCTGACAGATTCTGACTACCCTCAGCCCCTATTGACCTCTAAGGGTATGTCTACACTACAGGATTATTCCGATTTTACATAAACTAGTTTTGTAAAACAGATTATATAAAGTCGAGTGCATGCGGCCACACTAAGCACATTAATTCGGTGGTGTGCGTCCATGGTCTGAGCTAGCGTCGATTTCTGGAGCGTTGCACTGTGAGTAGCTATCCCGTAGCTATCCCATAGTTCCCGCAGTCTCCCCTGCCCATTGGAATTCTGCTTTGAGACCCCAATGCATGATGGTGCAAAAACAGTGTTGCAGGTGATTCTGGGTAAATGTCGTCACTTATTCCTTCCTCTGTGAAAGCAACGGCATGACAATCAATTTCATGCCCTTTTTCCCTGGATTGCCCTGGAGAGCACCATGCACGGGACCATGGAGCCCGTCAAGCTTTTTTTTACTGTCACCACGTATCACTGGATGTGCTAACAGATGCAGTACTGGCAGGCGCTACAACCAGCAGAAATTCATTTGGCTTTGCAAGACGCAAAAGACGCGTTTATCAGTTGTTCTGTACCGTCTGCCATGCATTGTAAATTGGCGATGAGATGACAGTGTATCAGTCCGTTCTGTACCATCTGCTGCTGTATGGGTGCCTAGCGGAGGTCGGCCCAGGGCGCAAAGACGAAAAATGGAATGGATTCCCCGGAGTCATATCCGCGCCTTTATGTGATCGAAAAATAGAGTCAGTTCCTGCCTAGAAATGGTACAAAGAAGCAGTTACCTAGAGAACTTCAGAGAGCACAGTCCGTTCAAATCTCAGATCCCGCATTAAAGATGAAGCGGCATGCCATTCACAAGGGGTGCCGCCTGCAGCAACCCCACCTGTTCTTCCCTGCCCCCCAACCTGCCTGGCTAAGCCATTGTAGTGTCCCCCCATTTTGTTGTGATG